>NC_056741.1:1855532463-1855621869 GCF_019279795.1 Protopterus annectens
TCCTGCAGTATAACTAACAACCTGTCATTGCAAGACGTGTGCACAGAGAAGAACATTATGGTGTGACAAATGACCTACAGTAGGAACATGTCTGAAACATTACCCTTATACAGTGGCTACAACAGTGTATATACCACCATTATAATGGCAACTGTTACAGATCTATACAATGGCATATCACAAAACCACATTCCACAACCCTTACAACCTGTAATGTGATCCTAACATGAACAATGAATGTGTAATATGGAATCCTATGTTAGGACAGCAAATATGGAGAATACATACCTTAGTGTAAACACAAAAACATGAAGAAACCAGATAAAAACACTGTCAGTAGATGGTAAGGAATAAAATGCCACAACCTTGGTTAGCACTTTCGTCCAATTTAACATACATGAACTTTTTCAGAAAAATAACATCCATACTTTTTCCAGCATTTAAATAAATAACTGTAGTGTCACATGTGATCTAATGAACTGATAAAATGCATAAAAAATTTAAGATGCTATTCAAATATTTAAAAGCCCATCACTTTTTTACAAAATCTAATAAAAAAATAACACTTTAAACACATATAAAATTTTAATTATAATCTTTGTGCTTGTAAAAAGCACTTTATATTAATCATGTCATTCAATCCAGGAAGCTGATCTGCATTTAATAAAATCTGCCATAAAGTTTCTTTACATTCTAAAAGAACTTTGAAGTTCCCACTAAATTTGTCATCATTAACCCTTTCTAAAATGAAAAATGAAAACTTTTTGAAACTGGAACAAGTCATAGAATGTTTGGCTAAAGCATTTGACATATCTTTCTTACGTATGAATAACATATGTTCGTATTGTTTAATGCTCTTATTGTTTTTCCTATATAAAAATGTTCACACAGCTACACATAGCTGCATAAACCACATTTGTAGTCTTACATGTATAGTGTCTCTTACAATTAAATGTCCTATTAATATGTTTAAACAATACTGAACTAGTACCTGTAATGCATCTGCATTGTTTCCATGTCCTACAAGGAAAGGTACCCAAATTAAAACTAGTTTTAACACTTTTTTGATCAAAGGTACCTCTCTCTAGAATAGTCTTTATATTGACTGTTCTTTTATAAGTGAACAAAGGAAAATTGTCAATAGTTTTACTCAATTCAGTGTTGAGTAACACTACTTTCCAATTGTTCAAAATGACATTTCTAATAAATGCCATTTCATTAGTGATGGGGATAGGAAAGGCCAACATATAATCATTAGCTGTTACAGTTGTTGCTAAATTACTTGCAACTAGATTGTCAATTTGTTTCAAAATAGGACAAGCTTTGTTGAATCTAAGACCAGTGACCTCATTTAATATACTATTCAACCAGATTCTGTCATAACCTCTTTGTATAAAAAATCCCATCAGTTTCTGTGTTTCATTGTAAAAGAGCTCATCTCGACTAGTTAAATGACTAAGTCTGATGAATTGTCCATTGACAACGCCATGCTTCATAAACTCTGGATGTAAACTATCATGATGCAAATATTGATTAACAAATGTGGACTTCCTAAAAATACAACTTTCAAAATTTGAACCATCTTGACTAATATGTCATCACCAATATTATCCATTGTAAATTGCAAAAAGTTGGTGGAATTATTCAAAAATTGGACAAATGTGTGAAAAGATTCAACATCTCCTTTCCATAAAAAAAAATCAAATCATCTATCTAACGTTTATAGAAAATGATGTTTTCAGCTAGGGGAAGTAAAGTAAGAAACTTCTTCTCCCACATTGCCATCACTAAATTAACAAAACAGGGGGCTACCCTAGACCCCATCGCTATGCCTGAAATTTGTTGAAAAAATACATTTTCAAATATAAAAAAAAATTCTCTAATACAAGTTCCATCATAATACATACTGTATTAACAAAATCATTATCAAAGTCAGTATATTGACTCAAATATTGTCTAAGATGTTCTACACCAGTTATTTGATATATACTTGTATATAGAAAAACCACATCTAATGATGCAAATTTAGCAGGCATTTCTAACTTGTCTAATTGACTCAAAGACTCAAGCAAATGCCAAGAGTCTCTCAAATAGAATTTTGACTTTTGCACAACAGGATTTAAAAGTTTGTCAAGCCAAATAGAGATTGGTTCTGTCTTAGAAAAACTGGCCAACACTATAGGCCTAAAAGGAAGATCTTCCCTATTTTTGTGTAACTTAAGAATACCAAATAGTGTGCCAGTTTAGGATATTTAACCAATAAAAAATTGTACACAGAATAATCAATGTTACCTTGACTAAATAAATCAAACAAACATGTATCCAATCTCAAAAAACTTTGTGAAATGTATTCACCTGTAACTACCTTGTAACAATTGTTATCACTTAACAATGAATTTATTGCCAAACTATAATCTGTGGACTTCATAACTACAATGGTACCACCCTTATCTGCCTTCATGATATGCCAATTTCTATTACTGGCCATTTCATCCAGTACAGATATTCAGAAGGAAGGAGATTAAGCTTGCCTTCACCATGATACCTAAATTCCTGCTCACATAACTTCCCAAAAACCATCAAGGTGGAATTTAGCAATGGGTTGCATGTACTTTTCTTTTTAAAATCAAATTCTTTAGGTTCAGGCCTAGCAACACCTTCAAAAATGTACTTCAAATTAAGCTTCCTTAAACACGATTTGAAGTCTACTATTAATTTAGAAATGTTTACGTTGTTTGATGGAATGAAAGAAAACCCTTTCTTTAAGCATAGAAATCATGTCATTAGTCAAAACTTCACCAGTTAAATTACAAACATTAATAGTGTAATCTAGTTCTTCTTGCGCCCCTTGCCCTTTCCTTTGCTCCTTGTTTGGACCTTCCCGGACCATCTCAGAGTCTTTTTGTTGCCTGTTTTGTCCATTAAAATGGACCGGATTTGTTCACAATAGAAACTGCTTGTGCATATGAGGTGGAATCTGAAATATTGTCTAGTTGAATGTGTCCACCATTTCCATTGTCATTAGCATTTCCTAAACAGACATTTGAACCAGCATCATGGCTAATTATATTAGCATTATGTGTTACTGTATCATTCTTAGCAGTGTGGCTTAGGGTATCTTTGTTGTCCTTGAAACCCTTTACTGGATACGCTGTTTTAGAAAAATAAGCAGCAAGATTTCTCAAGTTTTTTTTGTTTTCTCAAAATAACAGAAGCTCTGTGCCTCTCAGGTTTTGCATTGATGCCAAAATAAAAGGATGCCAAAGAACTGAAAGCTTGCAAAGCCCTAATTTTGCTGTTAAGAATCTCAGTTTGCTTTTTCAAAGACTCTAGTTCAGTTTTGTAATGCTATATAAGCATACTCATAAAAGCAAGTCCTGTATTATTGAATAATTGAACCGAGTGTACAGTTCATCACCTTAAACCACACAGGGAATTTAAATGTTCTCAAGCCAAAAGGCACACATTTCAAATTAACATTTTCTTCTAAATAGAATACTTCTAGTTGCAACAAAACTGTTTTAGTGCACAATTTCTCTAGTAAGAAAATGTCATTTTTACATTTAGTAAACTCGTCCGGACTGGACAGAACTGCAAAGTCACTTACTTTATTAACTTCTGTCCCATTTTGTGTGTTATGAAAAGGATTCTTTGTTTCCTTGAAGATACTTTCAATGACTCCATCCAAACAACTGGCAACATTAAATCCTCTTTGATTAGTACACACTGGAGGTAAACCAACGTTCACCCTCACGGGCGAAACCGAACCTGCCTGGTCAGAAAGAACGCCCACATTGCCACTGACATCATCCCGCTTGCTTTCTGGATTGCCTGAATTCACGCTCAGGCTACTAGACACACACCTATTACCTATCTGCCAGGCTAAAGCCTCTCGAACAGCTTCCGAAATGGTGTTAATGATAAATTCACTGAAGCTTCTACCCGACTCAGGAACGGGATGGATTCTAAGGTTTAGCAGAGTCTCCTGACTCGATTCTTCTCCTGCCATCACTGACCAGAAACAATTAGTGTAAACACAAAAACATGAAGAAACCAGACAAAAACACTGTCAGTAGATGGAATGGAATAAAATGCCACAACCTTGGTTAGCGCTTTCCTCCAATTTAATATACATGAACTTCTTCAGAAAAATAACATCCATACTTTTCCCAGCATTTAAATAAATAACTGTAGTGTCACATGTGATCTAATGAACCAATGAAATGCATAAAGCATTTAAGATGTTGTTCAAATATTTAAAAGCACATCACTTTTTTACAAAATCTAATAAAAAATTAACACTGTAGCTGGTGAGTATGGTGTTTTTTGTTCAGGTTTGCCAATACACTGGCCATGTTATGGCCATGGTATTTGCCATGCACACATTTAACACATCTACCCATAATGCATGCTGTACATGTTCACTTTTTGTTGCTGTTAACTGCACTGCATCACAGTGGTCACCATGGTGGCATATCTGAAGGGTATGTAAGAGTCCTGCAGTATAACTAACAACCTGTCATTGCAAGACGTGTGCACAGAGAAGAACATTATGGTGTGACAAATGACCTACAGTAGGAACATGTCTGAAACAATACCCTTATACAGTGGCTACAACAGTGTATATACCACCATTACAGTGGCAACTGTTACAGATCTATACAATGGCATATCACAATACCACATTCCACAACCCTTACTACCAGCAATGTGATCCTAACATGAGCAATGAATGTGTGATATGGAATCCTATGTTAGGACAGCAAATATGGGGAATACATACCTTAATAATCACTGGAGGCATATGTGTGCACACACTCCAAATAACATATTGTGGAAGCAGTTTTTAAGGTACTGACAGCATTCACTCTTCATGAGTATGCACCTTCCATCTAGTACAGGTCCTCAATGTCACACCAAGAAATGGTCTGCTGTCCAAAACGTATGTCCATGACATTTGCCTACTCACCTGCAACAGATGCAGCCGTGGCTTGCACACATCTTACAAACCATGGAATGGATCTCATATCCAACAGGTAGCACTCAAGAGTGGGTGATGTAGCCTTACCTCACCATTGCATATACCATGGCAAATAGTGCAGACAGTCAGGTATGTGATGAGGAAGTATTGGACAACATTATTGTAGAAAATAAACAGATGGCCATCCAAGACAGATGATGACACATGCTGCAAACTCATCATGGAGGCTGCCTAGAAACATGCCGCAACACTGAGGGAGTTGTAGGAATGTCTAGCAAGTACTGGCTGTGCAGTACCTGTGTTGACAATCACCTGGACTCTGCATAAGTGTGGCCAATGGGTTAAGATAATCAGATGGAAAGTAATTCCACAGGAAACATCATCTAGGGCTCTCTACAGGTAGCATATGCATAACATCAAAAGTCCCCCAAAGGCATGTGTTGCAATGTATAATGGTCTAACAAGACCAAGTTCAAAACCTACAGACAGTATTAATAAAGATACATGTGCTGCACAAGCAACACTTCACTCCACCTCAGGCCCACCATCCCCATCTGTACCTTGCTGGTGCCAGTGTACACCTGTATGTTTGCCATTCATTAGCAGGGACTAGACCAGTACACATGGTATTTTGAATTTGGGACACTGCAAAATGACTCTCATGTGTGGCCCATAGTTGTCAAGCATCTGCAAAAAGGCTGAGGATGGGGAGGATTTTCATCCTGAAACACAACAGTGAACTGAACCAGACATCCAAAGCTCACTAAGAATGGTTATATCTGCACACAGTCAAGGTCACGAATTGTGGTAGACTAACCCCTGACTCCACAGCACTAGTGAAGGCACTGTGTGACCTCCAAGGGCTGTGCACATGATTTGACCTTGCAATCTGACAGAGATGGGGGACATTTGTAGAGTGGAGTGACCAAATACTGGCAAGTGCAGATGGGCCATGCTAGTATACCCCTTCCAGGAATAGTGACTGCTGTAGTACACTTAACAACTGATGCAACAAACCACTATGTTAAGGGTGTGCACAGTTATGCACCCACATATTGTATACATCTCAGTCAGCATTTACACAGCTAACACATTTGTTTGATACTGCACTTGATTGTGCAGGTCATATGTCACATATCAGATTTGTGTAATGTTAGCATATGCAGTATTGTGGCCCCATGGCATATCAGGGAAGAGAGTGCCATGTCAATAAGGGTGTGTACACTCCTCATAGCCACAGTAAGCTTTCAAGATTTCAGTGTAATTGTATTTTATTGCTCATACATGCACCGCTGATGATGAGATCTGCAAATCACGTATTAGGCAGTCACTATTGACATCTGTCCTCATATCAGCCCAGGTATGTGTCGGACAAGCTCATAGGGCTGTGAGCAGCAAAGCAAACATAAATGACACACATATACACATTCAGCAATGGTGTGTACACTTGTGAGGTATGGTACACAGTACTTGCCAGGTTGATGAACAGGTGTACAGCAATGCTGTGTACATGGGTGCAGTGTGTTCCAGGGGAAAGAGCATCACCTACTAACACAGCTCATGCATTGCATTGATGTATAATGTTGGTAACAGGGATTGACTATAGCTGCAGTGCATGCTGTTGAGTGCCATATGTCATGCATGTTGACAGTTGGGTAATGAGAGGTCTGTGTGTAATATCTTTGTGCAACCTCACCTGTAAGTGTGTGTGTGTGTGTGTGTGTGTGTGTGTGTGTGTGTGTGTGTGTGTGTGTGAGTGTGTGTACAGTGTACAGTTAAGCAATGACGTACAGGCCTTAAACTGCATTTCTTGTTTTCCCCTCACAGGTGGCGAGGTGGGTCAGGGTCCATCCTGCAGGCAAACTGATGTTTAGTGTCCATATAGACTCAGACAATGATGATAGGTATGGTGAGGCACGGGCAGGGTTGTCAGGGGCTGAAGCTGTACCATCAGTTGATATCCCACTGTTATCCACCCCATCCCCGCACACAGTCACATTGCCTATACATACCCCATCACCAGTGGCTATAGATGAGGGACAGTTGGCTGGTGGTGGCATGGGACAAACAGTGTGGTGATTATGGCAAGTGTGTCTGGACACAGCAGCCATAGCCAAATGACTGGCGAGGTAGTACACAGGCAGATGTACAGGGGTGCTCATAGGAGGGTTGCTGGTCATCATGCCCCTGGCAGAAGTGCCACATCAGGTGTCACCAGATGCATGTTTCAGGCCATCATGGAGGCACAGGCACATATGGAATGTTATATCAGACAGGGTCTAAGGCTCCAGAGGGCTACTAATTCTGCTGTTATTAACAACATCCATGATCTTGCAGGTGCCCACCGTTATTTTGCAGACGTCCTTGATAGATGGTTGGGTGAAATGGTGGGAATCCTTGACCGTGCAATGTCTGGGCTTGAGCAGATGGTGGGAGTAATGTGACAGCCACATGGACGTAAGTCAGCAATACCAACAGGTGGAGGTCGACGTGGATGTGAAACATGTCAGAGCAGCTCCTGTAGTGGCAGTGCCAGCACCAGCACTGCAGGGGTTTGCTGTCCACACCATGACATAGCAGGCCATGTGCACATGGCCCTGGCTGGTCCCAAGAAGGACCTAGATCCAGCAGACATTTGTCATCAACAGGGGTGAGTAATATATCTGACCATGTACCTGGTAGTGCCTGTGGAACCCCTGACAGGCACAGTTCTCTTGTCCATGACTGGAGACGGTGAACTGCACACCCTGCCAGCTACGGTCTGCAGTTGTCCAACAAACACCTGTATAGGGCAGCCACATGGCAGAACTGTGTTCATGCATATACACACACACACACACACACACACACACACACACACACACACACACACACACACACACACACACACACACACACACACACACACACACACACACACACACATCACCAACACAGCTAGGGCAACCCCATACCTACACACACCATATCTGCATAGCCCACTTAATAATGAAACCCCCTAACACACACAACCACACACACACACACACACACACACACACACACACACACACACACACACACACACACACACACACACACACGATGTCAACCAAATGGTTCAGCCTAGGTCTCTGGCAAACCCACACCCTGTGCATATGATGACACCTGTGCCACATCCCTGTCATCCATAACACTGATGCAGGAACAGGCTAATATGGTTCTGATGCACAGGGTGAATGTACTTAGGTGTACCAGTGTAATACTGTGTAACATGTTTTCAGCACTAAAGTTTAATGCTTACATGTCAGGATGTGCAGCTGTCCAGCCATGATGCATTATAGCTGTTATTAACACTGCTGATTGTAGTCCCATAATGTATTCCGTTTGTATTGCAGGTGTCTATGCATCAGCAGGATGTTGGTCTGCTGTTGTTTCTTACAAGGGGCATGGCACTGTGGTGACACCTTGACTGTGCCATATTCTGGGTATAGCTGAATACAGGTAACAGGTCTGTATAACAGTTACTGCATGTGCCACATGACTGATAGGTCTGAGGGGTGTAAATAGGTGAGTGCATGGTGGCTGATGTCAGCAGCCCTTCTACAGTGGACAATGGTACATGTGGGTGGTACACACCACTTGTTTGTGTATAACACACACAAACATGCACACACATACACACACACACACACACACACACACACACACACACACACACACACACACACACACACACACACACACACAAAGGCTTTCATAATGATGCAATACACAGAGAATACTGTACACATGGATGTATGTACTTTTGCAGGGAATCCATTTTAGCCTATGTAATTCCATCAAGACAGAATAGGCACATCACATAAGTAAATAATCAGTCTGCTAGTTTAATGTCATTGACCATGGTACTAACAGGGTATATGTCCTCTTCCCCAATGTAGTGCAATCCTTGACTTGGTAAACATAGGTGTGCTGGTGTGAGTGGCAGAGCACTACCATTTGGAGGGTGTGGGGTGGTGTAGAACCACAGATAGTGTGATTGACAACAACTTAACCTATTAACATAAACTTTACAGTATTACAGCCAACTAAGCATGTAGATAAACACAACAATAACCCCAATTATGGTGGCTGTGTCCACAAGATCCACACCCAGCTATATATACCAACCTTTATCGCTGTACAGCTATACAGTGGAGAAGAGGGCATTTACACATGTATTACTAGTTTTGATGGAATGAATTTCCACAAGATGATAGATTTGAAATGTTAGCATTTGCCAGTCAGTTCTCAGACAGATGTTCTCCTGGGACATGTATATTCTGCAAACTGAAGTAGATCCCTTCACATACACACACGCACACACACACACACACACACTCTTACTTGGCAACACTGAGAGTAGAACCCCTACCTAGGTACTTATTGCTACTAATGTGTGTGGCCTTAATTGCACACACCACACATCTTTAAGTATAAGGTGTGTCCCAGGTTACTTGTTAAGTGAAGAACATCACCAGGCCTTGTACAGTATGGTAATGGGGGATGTACTGGTTGTTTATGAACAATACATAGTGTGACATACTGTCATAGATACACTGACAAACACATAACAGTCACATCTGAACGACCTGGGTTTATCAGTGCTAACTACCTTGTCAGTGAGTCCATTCTGTTACAGATAAGTTGCACACAGCACATACATCATTGGGCTGGATAGTGTAATCAGTTACCTGTATGGTTGATGGTGACAGTAGTCCCCATACAGTGGACCTTGGGATATGTACTGGGGCTACCATGCTGTAAAGACAGTATACCCAGCACCCACACCCCATATTGGATATTTTACTCACTGAAACTCATGATAATACTCTGACATACCCACAATCACACATTGACCAGGACTGCAATACAACCCCTTGTCTATCTAAAGAGTGCTACTGCAGGGATATGCATCTATTGCACATACCACAGGGATAGCAGGGTGATGGTTTGTCATGGCTCTCCTACTGTCACCAACATCACTATCCCTTATACTGTATGGCAAGGTGTATTGTATTAGGAGAATGTGGCCTCAGAATACTGTATCCTACAAATATACACACACCAGGATTCAGAGGGTAACCCTTGCCTATCTACCCATTTGTACAACAGTGTTGTGCTGGTACTGCAACCTCCAGGTAGCCCATAGGGTTATGTCCTTTACAGCAACAACCATTTCTAACTATGACAATGACGGGTGTAGTTGCTGAGAAGGCCCTCAGGGTATTATCAACTACAGATTTACAAACACACAGACACTGTTATTCTCAGTAATGCACACTGACACATTTGTCAGTACTGGGGTCCATAGGTGCAGGTGTTCCTAGATGTGTACCAGGATATTGTCCATGGAGAGATAAGAGTAGGAGATGTGTGTACAGTGGTATCATGCCACCTGCCATTTGTCAGCAGGCCATCCTATCAACTGATGCCACGTGAGTGATCCTTAAGGTGAGAGTTAAATGCAACATCAAATCATCTAGTTGCCTCTTTCAGAGGGCCATTGAGGTGCTCCAAATGACATGTATGCAACATATAATACATAACATGGTCAGTGTCTATCTTGGAGACCTGTACCCAAGCATATTCTTTTGACTGTGGTAGTGTAGTTGAGGTATCCATAGCATGTGGTGCATACAGGGTGGGGTTTCCTAGCTGTGGCGTTCATAACACAGCTGGGCCAACATCTCAGTGTCAGTCAAGCATAGATTGTTTGTAAGCAGCCAAGATGGCTACCTGACATCTGCACATCTGTACAGAGGACAGACAGACATCAGCTAGCCAACAGGTTATGCATTAGGATGAATGTTTTGACAGATAGATGCCTGACACTGACAAGTATGCCATTACTACATGACAGCAGCCCTCAATGACATGTCCTATACACACAGTAGTCTACAGTTAATATCCACATGTCAGATCGATATCCAGTAGCAAATATTTAACGACAGACAGCTCACACACCAAGAACATGATAGGCAGGACTCAGAGTCCATCTTTGCATGCAGGGGTGTTTGGTTCCAGTAATACAATCTGCAATCTACTCTTAAATGGGAAAGCACTGTTAACAGTAATAATGTAATGATACACTACATGCCAGTGTGACTGCATATAACCTGGGATACTACCCATGTATGAAACACATTCAAATGGAAAAGAGTGTTGTACAAGCCATATATACTCATGTGTCCCATACAGTAGACTCATACCCCCTGCTATTGTAATGACAGCACATAGAAGCATGTTATTTACATGGAATTAAATACACTTATTAAAGATGTCATTACCCTGCTATTTTATCAGAACTGGAATGTGATATGTGGTTACCAGGGCTGAGCTATACTTAGCAGGTGTAAGCATTGCTTAAATGTAAATGCTAAGCACATTTGGGCACTGGTAAGCGAAGCCTACATGGTGTAAGCGCATTTTCATTTAACCATACATTTGGCACCACTTAGCTTCACGCAAATCCATGCAAACCCGCTTAAAGCTGCTCAAAACTGCCTTAACCACTGTGTATCCAACAGTCCTTGTTCTGCCTAGCAACAAAATAAACAGCCCTTACAGGTCTTGAACCCAGGACGCTGTACATTATAGGCACAACAGTTAACCACTAAGTGATCATAACTATGAAAAAGCTTGTTGTTTTTTCCAGTATATCTGTCAGTACACATACTGAATAGTAGTGAATAACTGCTTTGACTTCTACAATTGTATAGTACTTGTTAGTGAAAATATTGTTGAATCAGTATGTTGTTATATCTATATAAACACATATCAGATAAATATGGTGGGATACATCTGAGAAGGTAAATACAACACTCAAGTTTACACATAACAAGGCTATGCCTGTGTGTGTGTGTGTGTGTGTGTGTGTGTGTGTGTGTGTGTATATATATATATATATATATATATATATATATATATATATATATATACATATATAGCTGTATGTATACATGTACACACACATATATATTTATATGGATTCACTTTATATCCTCGAAATACTGAAATATTGAAATTCAGTATTTCGAAGTTATAAAGTCAAGTCTTTAAAACCATGAAAACATAGAACACAAAAGGTATCTTTGAAGGCGAGTGACATCAGCAACAGTGATAAAAGAGGGGTAAGGGAAGTGTAGTACATGTGACTTTCCTCAAAAGCAGGTGTCAAGTAAGACACACCCACACTCTCTCAGGGAATCACACACATTATCACAGTTAGTAAGATCAGAAGTAGAACTCCTACCTAACTAGTATGCTATATTACACTATTATGCAGTTATCACACATGCCATAGAGCTTATCTGGCTGATGTACAGCCAAAGAGTTATTTCAAGGTGACTGACATCAGTAGGCATGCTACAGAATGGCAATGAGAGGTGTAGTGAGTGTGAATGGCTTCAAAATCATTAATCTCAACACACACACACACACACACACACACACACACACACACACACACACACTTGGCAGTACTGAGATGCATGGGTTCATTGCTTCTCAGGTGTGTAGTAGTTGACTGTGCCTGAAGGCTGTACAAGGCTCGGTAAAGGGAATACGTTGGCATCAGGCCACATGACAATGGTCTCCAGTGTGGCTCAGGGGTGTAGTCTCTAGATTAACCCACACAGATGAGTACTGTATTCACCATCCACTCATCTATGTTACTATTGTGGGTGGCCAATGCTGTGCAATGCTTGCCAGGTATGTGATCTATATTCCATAACATGGACAGTGTCTGGGTTGCACACATGTCCCACATGCATGTTCTGTGACATGCAGAAGTGTACTTAAGGTCTCTGGGGCATGTTGTGTGGACAGATCTTCTGATGTAGCATTCCTAACCTCATTTGGTGAGACCTGGCTATAGAACTCAGGTTGTGCCTGCACATACATTGACAGCATGATACAGGTATTCAGTGGAGTTAGTGGCATCTGTCCATACAGGGCATGTGTATAAAGCATGGTATTCCCTTTGTGGGTTACATTTGCAGACTCTACAGTTGTTGCAGGCGTCCAGTGGGGATCATAGCAAAGGACCACTAAGCATTGATTTGCCTATTGTAGGGATAGAACAGGGTGCCATATCCTTTTACTTGCTGAATAACACACACACTCATACATTCTGATGTCAGTGGCATTGTTGTGGTCAACATGCATGTAGTTCACTGCAATCTCACCATGGTTATTATCTGTGGGCAATATGCAGGGAACTACCAATATAGTGATTGTTGCCTAGCCAAGTGTGTTTGTGTATGAGACATGGGTGGAGAGTGTTCTCTGAGTAATACAAGGGTTGCCTATATTGTTCACCGATCCATAATGTCACATGTATGGATAGGGATTGTCTACACCAGCCTCTCTGCTGTTTGACATCTGTTGTCCTTGTAAGGTGGACATTGCAACATATAATAGGTCCTCAATATAATAATTTAGCAAACCGCCCCACAATGTATCCTGTCATTACACAATCACAGCAATTTCTACACAAGATACTGATGAGAGACACGCACATACTTGTCAGTACTGAGATTCAAACCCATACCTAGCTATGTATTGCTACTATAGTGCACCACATTTATTGCACACACCACTGAGCTTATTGGATCAGTGTTGTCCCAAGGTACTTCTAAGGTGAGGAACATCTCCAGCCCTTGTAAATACTTGCATTGGGTTATGTAGTGGGTGATAGATCCCAAAAATAATTTCACACTAATCACACATTTACATTTGACAGGTGTGAGGTTCAAACCTCTATCTAATCATCTTTATAGACCATTATGTTACACATTTACCACATGCACAATTGACCTGATATGGTTTATGCTTCACAACAGGTACTTGTAAGGTGGATGATATCTGCAGGACTGCTGTAGTCAGACTCTGAGATGTGTACTGGGTATAAATGGGGCCAAAATCCTTGAAGTACACACCCTTGCCACAGATGAGATTCAAACCCACAGTTGTGCAGCTATTGCTAATACATTGTTCCATATTTATGGCATGAAACACGGAGCTTATAGGATTAGCCCTTATCCAAAGGTGTATTTCAAGGTAGATGATATCAGCAGGCTTGCTAAAGTAGGGCAATGGGAGGTGTAGTGACTGTGAATGGCCTCAAGATCATTACTCTCTACATACACACACACACACACACACACACACACACACACACACACACACACAGTTGCCATGCCTGGGATTAGAACTCCTACCTAACTAGAGTGTTGCACTATAGCATTACACAGTTATCGCATGTGCCATGGATCTTATAAAGCTAGCCTTTATCCAAAGGTGTATTTCAAGGTGACTGACATCAGCAGGCTTACTAAAGTAGGGCAGTGGGAGGTGTAGTGACTGTGAATGGCCTCAAGATCATTACACTCTACTCGCACACACACGCACACACACACACACGCACAAACACACAAAGAGTTTCACAGTTGTCATGCCTGGGATTAGAACTCCTACCTAACTAAAGTGTTGCACTATACCATTACACAGTTATCGCGTGTGCCATGGACCTTATAGGGCTAGCCTTTGTCCAAAGGTGTATTTCATGGTGACTGACATCAGCAGGCTTGCTAAAATAGGGCAATGGGAGGCGTAGTGACTGTGAATGGCCTCAAAATCATTGATTCTCACACACACACAGAGTTTCACAGTTGCCATATCAAGGATTATAACTCCTACCTAACTAGTATGTTACACTATAGCACAACACAGTTATCACATGTACCACTGAGCCTATAGAGGTAGCCAGTGTCCAAAGGTGTATTTCAAGGTGAATGACATCAGTAGGCTTGCTAAAGTAGGGCAATGGGAGGACGTGTAGTGACTGTAAATGGCCTCAAATTCATTACTTTCTACACACACACGCACACACACACACACACATACACACACACACACACACACACACACACACACACACACACACACACACACACACACACACAGTTTCACAGTTGCCATGTCTGGTATTAAAACTCCTACCTAACTAGTACATCACACAGTTATTGCATGCGCCACAGAGCTTATGGGGCTGAACCTTGTCCAAAGAGGTATTTCAAGGTGAATGACATCAGCAGGTTTGTTAAAGTAGTGCAATGGGATGTGTAGTGATTATGAATGGCCTCAAAACCATTAACTTCTACATGCACAGAGTTTCACAGTTTCCATGTCTGGGATTAGAACTCCTACCTAATTTGTATGCTACACTATAGCATTATGCAGTTATCACATGTGCCATGGAGCTTAGAGGGCTAGCCCTTATCCAAAGGTGCATTTCAAGGTGAATGACATCAGCAGGCTTGCTAAAGTAGGGCAATGGGAGATGTAGTGACTGTGAATGGCCTCAAAATTATTGATCCCAGCACATGCAAACACATACACTTTCACAGTTACCATGTCTGGGATTAGAACTCCTACATAAATAGTACATCACATTATGCATTACACAGTTATTGCATGTGCCATGGAGCTTACAGAGCTAAACTTTTTCCAATTAGATATTTCAAGGTGAATGACATCAGCAGGCTTGCTAAAATAGGGCAATGAAAGGTGTAGTGGCTGTGAATGGCCTCAAAATCATTGATCCCTACGCACATAAACACAGTTTCATAGTTGCCATGTCTAGGATTAGAACTCCTCCCTAACTAGTATGTCACGCTACAGTGCTACACAGTTATTGCACACACTACAGAACTTACAGGAATGAATCTTGTCCAAAGAGGTATTTCAAGGTGAATGACATCAGTAGGCTTGTTAAAGTAGTGCAATGGGAGGTGTAGTGATTATGAATGGCCTCAAAACCATTAACTTCTACATGCACAGAGTTTCACAGTTGCCATGTCTGGCATTAGAACTCCTACCTAATTTGTATGCTACACTATAGCATTATACAGTTATCACATGTGCCATGGGGCTTAGAGGGCTAGCCCTTATCCAAAGGTGCATTTCAAGGTGAATGACATCAGCAGGCTTGCTAAAGTAGGGCAATGGGAGATGTAGTGTCTGCGAATGGCCTCAAAATTATTGATCCCAGCACATGCAAACACATACACTTTCACAGTTACCACATCTGGGATTAGAACTCCTACATAAATAGTACATCATACTATAGCATTACACAGTTATTGCATGTGCCATGGAGCTTACAGAGCTAAACTTTTTCCAATGAGATATTTCAAGGTGAATGACATCAGCAGGCTTGCTAAAATAGGGCAATGAGAGGTGTAGTGGCTGTGAATGGCCTCAAAATCATTGATCCCTACGCACATAAACACAGTTTCATAGCTGCCATGTCTGGGATTAGAATTCCTCCCTAACTAGTATGTCACACTACAGCACTACACAGTTATTGCACACACTACAGAGCTTACAGGAATGAATCTTGTCCAAAAGGGTATTTCAAGGTGACTGACATCAGCAGGCTTGCTAAACTAGGGCAATGGGGAGTGCAGTGTGTGTGTGAATGGGGCCATAAACCACACACACAACACTCAGTCACACACTTTACATTTGACAGGACTGGGTATACGACTGCTAGAGGAATAATGAATTCTACTGTCATGTTGCACAGTTATATAAAAAACGGTCCGGTCCACATCCAAATACACTTTATTAATCGATAAAACAGCAAAACATATTGCTAAGAACCGTATTTAGCACTTTAGCTGAAGTAGTCTCCCTAGAGAGATGAAAGTGCTAAATACGGTTCTTAGCAATATGTTTTGTTGATTAATAAAGTGTATTCGGATGTGGACTGGACCATTTTTTATATTTTGTATTTAGTGGTTTATTATTTACAATTTGTTTTACATGTTGCACAGTTATCACAAGCACCACAGACATTATAATGCTGAGGGCTACCAGAAGCATATGTCTACAGTGATAGACATCGGCACATCATGTGATATTGGCCAATTGGATGTGTGGTGGGTGGGACAGGCCTCATGATAGGAAGCTCTTTGTCACTGTCTGTCTCTCTCTTCCCTGCATCTCTGTTTGTGTATGTTTGACCTATTATAGTGTGCTGTCCTTGGATATATGTGTGTATTCCTATCTGGTGTGTGTACAAAACATGAATGGTGTGCAATGTGATGTGTGTGCACAGAAATCTGTGACTGACAGATATGTATAGTCCAATGTTGTTGTCAGGGAGCATGCCCAGTATGACCCTTCTGTATTTTGTCTGACATGGGCTTCATTTTTCTAAGTGTGGGAGCATGCCTTGTATGACCTTCTGTATTGAATGTGTGAATCCAGTACAGGTTGGATGTACTCCAATGCAGGCATTTGTGTTCTACACCTACAGCTAGCAACCTGTTTCTGCAGGATATCTGTAGATAGTTTGACAATATGGAGTCACAATGGGCAAATGATAGTTGAATACTGTAACTAATTGTGTCTGTGCTGCTTGTGGTACATGGTGTTGGCATTAGCAGATATACTCAGACATATGTACTATTTTACACTACAATGTATTATGTCATCAACTTCTGACAGATATACTTATTTCCTCACAGTAATTTCCTGGGTAATACAAGATGAATTAAGCTGTGTGCAGTATTGTGGTCTGCAGTCTACATATTCTTGCACACTCATGCCATTGTGGAGGGGGAGCTGCAGACACTTGCTGATGGGTCTGTGTAAATGAACCAGCACTTTGGTACTGTGGTGGCTGAGGATCCCCTGCTTGTACATCTATAGACGTGACAGAATGGTCATAGCCTGCTGTGGCCACACCTCTCAGTTGTACTGATTCACACAGGTTACTCAGAGGTAGGGCTTAAATATCTGGTTAGTTCCCCTTCACATTGTGGTTTATGAGCAGGTTTGTAGCCACCCATTACTGGGTTTGCAGGCTGGGGTAGTATGGGCTCACACCAGAGTTTCAGACTTCACACACTCCATGGCATCCATGGTTCTACAATCCCCTCTGTTATTCTATCCTCTTCCTAACATTATGCAAGCAATATCTGATAACTATCCCTATAGTTATTCCTTCATCCCAGTGGTATTTAGGGGTTGGCCCACAGTTCATGCAGTAGGACATGGTGGGCATGCTACTGGGATTTGTCAACATGGCCTTGCATTTGTGTTCTGTGGACTGTGTTATGTTGGTATTTGGGACCCTATGAGATAACATACATTGGCAGTATGAGTGAGGCACAGGCCCTTGACAGAGGACTGTAGTGCATTTGGTAGTGATGCAGGCCATCTGTAGCAGGCCAGTACATTCTGTCACTCCTACAGTCCCAGGCTGCAAGCCACTGGATTCCCCTGGGGTGACAAGGTAGGTGTCCGAGCTGTTAATGGCAATAGTTCCTGTCCTTATTAATCCATTGGTATGGATGCTGGCAGGTTGCTGCTTACAGCTAGGGACACACCTGCATGGGACATCTCTTCGGCATGCTGCATTCTGTGGGTATTCCCATACAGACATGGGGGTCATACTGTACTCATTCCCAGCTGCAGGGATATGACCTGTGATGAACCTGTGGTGGATGGTGGGGTGAGCTGAGTGCATGTGTGCTATGGAAGCGTCTTGCAGCTGACTCACAGATATACCTGGGACATTCCTCTTATGCTGGCTTGTGCAGGGACCTCAACAGTTTCTCATTACTTCATAACTGTGCCTTTTGTGGTTTGCCAGTGATTGGCTAGACTACATCAGTATTCCATCCTACACAGACAACTAATGTACTGCTAACCTGTATGTACAATTCAAAAGGTGTGTGCTTTTGACAGTTACATTTTATATACTCTGTCTAGGGTACTTCCACCTGTGTACTGTGTGTATGTCTGGGCCCACATTCATGGCATTTCCATCTTTCAGATGGTGATGGATATTACATCCAAAAAAATGAGTATGGATGACTACTGGATTGGGTCTTGCTGGGATGCATTGTGTTTGGCACTGCAGTTGTCAGAACATGGCCCTGTCATCAGCAGTACTGGCCATAGGCCACTGGGACACAACCCTCCATGCCTACATGCTGACTACTTCCACACAATATACAACACACAACAACCTAACACACAGATCCTTGCATATTGTACATGTGCAACAATCTATCCTGCTAATTTTGCCAGCTCAGGTAATTTGTGCTCCACTGTTATTAAACCCATACATACATGTTACTACATTTCTACACAGGATTGTGGGGAGGGCACACCTGACAACTGTAAACATTTGCTATGACTGTACTGGTATTTCAGGTCCTCTGATTGCTTCCATTTCTTTCTGTATTCAGACCTATCATGCAGACTAGAGGCCTATCAGTGGAGTACAGATCTTAGATTTTATTGACCTACATTTCAGTTTCAGACTTTGTACCCTTCAGTACTAACATCCAACTGCCTGACATATTGTAGTCTGTCTGTGTAGGTCTGGAGGGGGGGCTGTTCTCCATTGCCATCAATTGGAGACCTTAGCACAGCCTTTTTTTGTGGTCATCTACACCTGTCCTGCTGGCTGAGACTGTTGTTGGATATGTGAGCCTTACTGGCATGCATGTGTGTGTCCTATGGATACACATTTGGTCCACCACATGTCCTGCAGTGGGATTTGCCACCTTGTCTAGTACTGCCTACTTTGTTGACACCAGTATTTGTTATGGATTTCATGCTGCCCATATAGGTGTCTGCTATCTGCTGCCATCCCATTCAGCCACCCGATTCCCTTGCATTCTCACATCTATACCATAGATACAAGTAACAGAACATACTACTCCATTCAGCAATTGATAGGGAGAGTGACTTACCTTGTGGTTTTGCCAGTGTTGAGGATGGTGCTGGAGGGCTGACTATGTCGGATGCACATAATACACACCTTTTACATGGTAAAGCACAGGTAGTGTCATGTTTGGCATCCCTTTTACTGTATGTGCGAGTCAGAGAGAGGTGTCATTCCCTGGGTTCCTACCATGTCAGTGTATGTGCTATGTACTGCCTCTTAGCCAAAGCCTGGGCGTACTGGGCACACCTCCTTCTGCCTACAGTGGCAGGCTCAGGTTGTTCCTCCTCTGAGTCACTCTGCCTGTGCTTGTCTTGGCAATGGTGGGGGGCTGTGTGGCCCTGCCACATGCTAGTCCTGCTGCAGCTGTTTCTACAAGATCATATTGTGTAGCATGGCACATACAATGAAAATTTGTGTACATGTAGCTGGAGAGTACTGCAAGGCTCCACCGAATATGTCCAGGCACCGGAACCATGACTTCAGCATCCCAAACACACACTCTATTATGATTCTGGTTTGTGCGTGTGCCTCATTATGGAGTTCTTGTTCAGGTGTGTATGCATTTCTGATGGGTGTCATCAGCCATGGCTCCAGTGCATAACCAGCATCCCCCATTAGGTGGACATATGGGATGCCCCCACTGGCAAATCTCTGGTACAGCTGTGTCATATGCCAGATGTGGGAGTTGTGATAGCTTCCAGGGCTGCCAGCACACACACATTCATTATAATGCCTTGGGCATCTCACATGACCTGGCAGTTGATGGAAGGGAAGCCCTTGCAGTTTATGTTGACTCTACCCTGTTCACCAGGTGGTGCTTTGATGTGTATGTGCGTGCAGTCTATAGCACCCACTACCTCAGGATATTATGCTATTTGGTGGATGAGATGCATATTGCTGGTCAACACCTCACAGTTGTTGTGGAAATATATGTGCTCACTGGCATGTGCTGACATGGCATCCAGGAACTGGTGGAGTACTCTGGATGTTGATGCTTGTGAGATCCCCATGATATCCCCAGTTGGCTTTTGGAAGGTACCTGTGGCTAGTATTCTTAAGCCTACATATACCTTGGTATCAACTGGGATGGGTTCCCCTCTGTTGGTTCTGTGTGTGAGGAGTGGCCTGCACAGCTTAACAATTTGCTGTAGGAAGTCCCTGTCCATCCTATAGCACTCCACAATGTCCAGTTCATGTAGCCCCTGGTAGGTTACCCTGGGTCTGTACACTCTTCTCCTTCTCCTCACTGGTGGTTGGTCATCAGAATTCTCATCCTCGCCACCCTCAGCTTCTTCCACATATTGCTTTATGAGAGCAATAGGAACCCCTATAATTTTGTTGGTTTTGTCAGGTAAAATGTCCTCATTTGTGTACACCGGTGGTGTAGAGTTTGTGGGAAAAAACAGAGTGAAAGCTGTTTGCATAGTTTATAGTAGTGTGTTTAGCTGGGCTGCTGCTTGTTTAATTGGCTGATTCTGATACATTTCACCTGCCAGCTATGCTAGTTCTCCTTGATTACCTTCCTATTACTGTTTTCCCTTCCCATTGCCTTCCCGTTTAAGCCCTGAGGCACGCCACCCAAAACCCAGTGCTCAGATGTGAACAGAGCTGTTATTTACTGTGTTTTTTTTTTTTTTTTTTTTTTTAAACCCAGTGCACACCCATTTAGGCAATGTAAATACTGCTAGGCAGCTTCAGACACTCCCTCTTCCTTAGCTGAGCTTAGCTAAGGGCAAACACAGGCCACTGTGCTCCAGTAAGCTTACAGCAGTCATGACACTCCCCTCATAAGGTCATCTAGCTCTTAGGCTTAGACTATGGTGTTATTGCACCTACACAGTTGGGAACAAGCTAGCACTGAGGGGAAATCTGTGATTCAGTATCATTCCCCTCATTTGCATATAAATGACTGCTAGTGCATGGTTACAAAACTGACACTCAGCCTTTCACCTTAGCAACCAGTTTTCCATGGTCTTGTTGTGTTATGCATGCCATTGACTATTATGGCAAAATGATGATTTTGGTTTAAAATGTTATTTCCAGATTTTTTTCTTATTTTCAGTCTGATCCTGTCTGCGCACCGCTGCCCCACACTTAAACAGCCAAAATCAACCAAAAAAAATGTTTTTTTTTATAATTTTGAAACTATTTGTCATGCCTATGGCCATATATTTGGCCATTGGCATGCCTAACCCTTATAATAAATCTTTTTTTTTTATGAGCTGTCATGCCTCCGTTTTGTAGTTTGCAGAAATGTATTCAGCTACTGTCTGAATACATTTCTGCAGTCTGCACTATTCCTGCACAGACACCTGTCTGCTTTCTGGATTGCTAATTCACCTCATTTGCATGGTTTTCACCAGCCAATGAGGTAATTGGCATACAGGGGTTGTGTCCATGCAGGAATAGTGCAGGAGCACACGTGCATGTCCTGGGAGCTCATTTCTGGATCGCCCATCATCCATATTGCCTGGAGCAGCTCTTGCACTATTCCTGCACACTGTGCAGAGCTTGCTGAATCCTGGGGATTGTCAGGCATTAGCATTAACTTATAGATTATACGTACCTCCTTACCTTGTATGAAAACCAGTTTCTCATAGGATTTCAGGTTCCAAAAGGCCATACTATCACCCCAGCTGTAAATCCTTCCACCTTCAACCATACTTACAGTACCAGATCATATACAACATCTTGTTCAGTCTACCAACATCTCAACCCCAGGCACATTAGCTCTAGATCCAAACACTACCACAAACTAATAAACAAATTCCTGAAGTTCATCACCAAGTATAGACTCAACCTAATACTTGGTGGAGATAGTCACCCCAACCCTGGCCCACCCACTTCAGATACACATATCCCCTCTACTTGCAATCTAAGCTACAAACCTACAATTAATAGGCCAACTAACTCTCTCCTAGCCTGTCATCTCAATATTAGAAGCATTAATAACAAGGTACATGAATTGCATGCACTTCTGGATGTCCACTCCCCTGATATTCTCTGTTTATCTGAAACCTGGTTAAAATTTCACACTAAAAACAATGAAGTGTTACCACCTAGGTACAACATACACAGGCTGGATCGTGCTTTGAGGAAGGGGGGTGGGGTAGCTGTACTCTATAAATCTGAGTTGAATGTCACCATAGATGTAATACAACCACCTCGGATTAATAACTCAGAGATTCTTTCCACCAAATTGCAACTTAATAAAAATAAATGCATTAATGTCATCTGTATGTACATTCCCCCAGGAAACAATATATCTACACTTGAAGATATCCTGCACTGGCTATCATGTCACTACCCCCAAGAAACCCTACTACTTGGAGACTTTAACATAGACTGGGGCACCTGTTCCTCAGAATCCCCAACCACCCATATTAACCTGCATGCATTTACACAAATTATATCCACCCCTACCAGGATAGGTAAAAGTGACCAAAAAGAAAGCATACTTGACTGGGTATTCATAAATAGTCACCCCCAACTGTACACCTCTGGTACCCTCCTTGATGGCCTAAGTGATCACCTTCTCACATATGTAATTAAGCACAAAACCATTAATTCCCAACAACCTTACTCAGAAAGGTTAGAAACAATAAAAACTTTGACCCTGCCAAATTCCAACAAGAACTAAACTCATGTAATTGATCTATTCTAAAACACCTCCCCTTAGAGGAAGCAGTAGCATACTTTAACAACAAATTCCTTGCGATCCTTGATTTGCATGCACCTGTTAATTCAAAGAGAACCAAGGCAAAAACTGTGCCATGGCTTTCTAAAGAGTCTAACCTCAAAATTACCTTAAGAAACAAAGCATGGGCTTTATGGCATTCTTCTAAAGACCCTCAAGATCACATTAAATACAGGCAATCCAGGAACAAAACCAAAAAAATCTATTTTACAAGACAAAAAACAATACAACTGTAATTTTCAGACAGGAAATCAAAATAACCCTCAGAAGTTTTGGGCAGGTTTAAATAATCTACTACATCCTGGACAAACTTCAACCCCAATCTCTGCTGCTACTATTAATAAAACCCCTGAAGATGTTTCTGACAGTTTTAACCGATTCTTTACTGATACTATTCAAGCCTTAGCTAGCCAACTACCTCCTAGATCCCCTGGTCATGAAAGTAACACCCCTAGAAACCTACTCGCATTCAGCTTCCAACTAGTCGCCACTTCACTTATCCGTACCATAATCAGAAAATTAAAACCCACTACACTTTCTGCTGATCAACTCCCTGCCGAGTACCTACAAAAATCAGCTGATGCTATTGCTTACCCCGTCTCAATACTAATCAATCAAACCATAGTAGAAGCTAAAATTTGCACCATCTGGAAAATATCCTATGTAATCCCACTTCACAAAGGAGGCAGCTCTACTGAATTCTCCAATTATAGGCCAATAGCTATACTCTCTCCACTTGCAAAAATTATGGAAAAATTTATTCATAGACAAGTCATGCACCACCTAATCCAGAATCACCTTATGGCAGACACTCAGCATGGCTTCCGCCTCATCAAAGCACTACTTCTGCCTCCCTCGCCTTTACCAACACCATAAACCATAATCGCAACAATAATTATATATCCTCAGCCCTCTTCTTGGATCTTTCCGAGGCATTCGATATGGTTGATCACCAACTTTTAATCTACACCCTGCAAACATTCTGTCTAGATACTAGAGCCCTTCAATGGTTTCAATCCTACCTGAATGGTCGACAGCAGGCTGTCCTCTGGCAGAACAAACTCTCTAACCTTCTACCTAACACCCTTGGAGTAACACAGGGCTCTATACTAGGGCTCTTGTTGTTCTCCATCTTCATTAACGACCTTTATACTGTCATCCCAAAAGTCAGCTGTATCCAATATGCTGATGACTCTACTCTGATTTGCTCAGCCACATTTCCAGTAGAGCTATGGTCAGCTACCCAGACCACCTTTAATACAATAGAAAACTGGCTTTCTGAACATTGTCTGATCCTAAATCCCAAAAAAACTAAAATGCTGTTATTTTCACCAACACGTAGGTCTACCGCTTTCACCTTTACCATAAATTCAAATGATGACACAATAATCTCCCCTGACCCCTCTACAAAACTATTAGGTGTCATCATAGACAATAACCTAAACTTTGACCTACATGTTAACCAAACTATCAAAACCATCAATAAAAAACTAGGGTCACTTTACAGAATAAAAGCCTTCCTAACCCCTCCAGCTAAAATTGCCATAGCTCGCTCTCACCTTCTTTCAACCCTTCTGTATGCATCCCCTCTACTCTCGAATTTAATAAAGACTGTCCTTAACAAACTCTCAATTTGCCACAACCACATTGCCAGGTTTGCCACTGGACTGCCTTTTAGGACACATCATTGCATCAATCTAAATCAGCTTGGGTGGCTTGAACTACCCAGCCTAATCCAGTATAACCAACTGATTATGGCCCATAAAATCCTCTATAATTCAGACAATGCTCCTGCACTTAAAAATGTCATCACCCCCTATAACAATCCTAGACTGCTTCGATCCTCTAACAAACTACTAATTCAGAATAGCAAATTTAATAACACAGCCGGTGAATCTCTCTTTGCAAACTCTGTAAGTAGATCCTGGAACTCTCTTCCAGCTGATATTACCTTACTTTCCACCTTAGGTCAATTTAAAACTTGACTCAAACAACATTTGTCACTTAACTGGCTATGTCAATGTATCAAGCCTGGCTAACTCTCTCTAGAATGTGTAAAAATCTGTTAACCAGTTTACTGTGAATTTAATTTAATACTGACTTGCGCTCAGGATTAACTTTAACCTGTGGAACTTGTTTAACTTGCTTACTTATGTAATCTCTGTAAATACTCTGTTTGTAATATGTAATGCTGGTATTATGTAATTGCTGTATCTGCTTACCCTTGGAGCTTTTCTCCCCGGGCCTCCGCTGAAAATGGGCATGCATCCAGTCAGACTATCCTGGTCAACAAATGTAAAATAAAATAAATAAATAAATTATCCAAAATACAAGTTTTAAAACATTTAAAAATTTATATTTAAAAAGTATGTATTTAAAAAACATAAATTTAAAAAAATATATTAATCTTATTTCCATTTTGTGTCATCCAAGAAAGCAATTCTTCTGGTGGATTATAATTCTTGTTCTTAAATTCCATTCCAAAATGCACATTATTTCTTCATAAAACAAATGTATAAATATACCTTTATACATATCCATAGCCAAATTTGTTACAATATTCAGAAACAGGGAATCTTTATGTTCATTTATTTTGATTTTATTTTATTTATTTTTATTTTATTGTACATTTGTTGAACGGGATAGTCCGACTAGATGCATGTCCATTTTCAGCGGAGGCCCGGGGAGAAAAGCTCCAAGGGTAAGCAGATACAGCATTACATAATACCATCATCACATATTACAAACAGACTATTTACAGAGATTACATGAGTAAGCAAGTTAAACAAGTTCCACAGGTTACAGTTAATCCTGAGTGCAAGTCAGGATTAAATTAAATTACACAGTAAACTGGTTAGCAGATTTTTACACATTCGAGAGAGAGTTAGCCAGGCTTGATACATTGACATAGCCAGTTAAGTGACAAATGTTGTTTGAGTCGAGTTTTAAATTGACCTAAGGTGGAAAGTAAGGTAATATCAGCTAGAAGAGAGTTCCAGGATCTACTTACAAAGTTTGCAAATAGAGAATCACCGGCTGTGTTATTAATTTTGCTAGTCTGAATTAGTAGTTTGTTAGAGGATCGAAGTGGTCTAGAATTGTTATAGGGGGTGATAATATTTTTAAGTGCAAGAGTATTGTCTGGATTATAGAGGATTTTATAGGCCATAATCAGTTGGTTATACTGGATTAGGCTGGGTAGTTCAAGCCACTAAAGCTGATTTAGATTGATGCAATGATGTGTCCTAAAAGGTAGCCCAGTGGCAAACCTGGCAATGTGGTTCTAGCAAATTGAGAGTTTGTTAAGGACAGTCTTGTTTAAATTTGAGAGTAGAGGGGATGCATACAGAAGGGTTGAAAGAAGGTGAGAGCAAGCTATGGCAATTTTAGTTGGAGGGGTTAGGAAGGCTTTTATTCTGTAAAGTGGCCCTAGTTTTTTATTGATGGTTTTGATAGTTTGGTTAACATGTACATCAAATTTTAGATTATTGTCTATGATGACACCTAATAGTTTTGTAGAGGGGTCAGGGGAGATTATTGTGCCATCATTTGATTTTATGGTAAAGGTGAAAGTGGTAGACCTACGTGTTGGTGAAAATAACAACATTTTAGTTTTTTTGGGATTTAGGATCAGTCGATATTCAGAAAGCCAGTTTTCTATCGTGTTAAAGGTGTTCTGGGTAGCTGACCATAACTCTACTGGAGATGTGGCTCAGCAAATCAGAGTAGAGTCATCAGCATATTGGATACAACTGACTTTTGGGATGACAGTATAAAGGTCGTTAATGAAGATGGAGAACAGCAATGGCCCTAGTATAGAGCCTTGTGGTACTCCAAGGGTGTTAGGTAGAAGGTTAGAGAGTTTGTTCTGCCAGAGGACAGCCTGCTGTCGACCATTCAGGTAGGACTGAAACCACTGAAGGGCTCTAGTATCTAGACAGAATGTTTGCAGGGTGTGGATTAAAAGTTGGTGATCAACCATATCGAATGCCTTGGAAAGATCCAAGAAGAGGGCTGAGGATGTATAGTTATTATTATGATTATGGTTTATGGTGTTGGTAAAGGCTAGGAGGGCAGAAGTAGTGCTGTGATGAGGATAGAAGCCATGCTGAGTGTCTGCCATAAGGTGATTCTGGATTAGGTGGTGCATGAGTTGTCTATGAATACATTTTTCCATAATCTTTGCAAGTGGAGAGAGTATAGCTATTGGCCTATAATTGGAGAATTCAGTAGAGCTGCCTCCTTTGTGAAGTGGGATTACATAGGATTTTTTCCAGATGGTGGGAATTTTAGCTTCTACTATGGTTCGATTGATTAGTATTGAGACGGGGTAAGCAATAGCATCAGCTGATTTTTGTAGGTACTCGGCAGGGAGTTGATCAGCAGAAAGTGTAGTGGGTTTTAATTTTTTTGATCAAGGTATGGATAAGTGAAGTGGCGACTGGTTGGAAGCTGAATGTGAGTAGGTTTCTAGGGGTGCTACTTTCAGGACCAGAGGAGTTAGGAGGTAGTTGGCTAGCTAGGGCTTGAATTGTCTCAGTAAAGAATCGGTTAAAACTGTCAGAAACATCTTCAGGGGTTTTATCAATAGTAGCAGCAGGGATTGGGGTTGAAGTTTGTCCAGGATGTAGTAGATTATTTAAACCTGTCCAAAACTTCTGAGGGTTATTTTGATTTCCTGTCTGTAAATTACAGTAGTATTGTTTTTTGTCTTGAAAAATTGATTTTTTGGTGTCGTTCCTGGATTGCCTGTATTTAATGTGATCTTGAGGGTCTTTGGAAGAATGCCATAAAGCCCATGCTTTGTTTCTAAGGGTAATTTTGAGTTAAGACTCTTTAGAAATCCATGGTGCAGTTTTTGCATCAAGGATCTCAAGGAATTTGTTGTTAAAGTATGCTACTGCTTCCTCTAAGGGGAGGTGTTTTAGAATAGACCAATTACATGAGTTTAGGTCTTGTTGGAATTTGGCAGGGTCAAAGTTTTTATTGTTTCTAACCTTTCTGAGTAATGGTTGTTGGGAATTAATGATTTTGTGCTTAATTACATATGTGAGAAGGTGATCACTTAAGCCATCAAGGAGGGTACCAGAGGTGTACAGTTGGGGGTGACTATTTATGAGTACCCAGTCAAATATACTTTCTTTTTGGTTGGGTTTACCTATCTTGGTAGGGGTGGATATAATTTGTGTAAATGCATGCAGGTTAATATGGGTGGTTGGGGGATTCTGAGGAACAGGTGCCCCAGTCTATGTTAAAGTCTCCAAGTAGTAGGGTTTCTTGGAGGTAGTGACATGATAGCCAGTGCAGGATATTTTCAAATGTAGATATATTTTTACCCAGGGGAATGTACATACAGATGATATTAATGCATTTATTTTTATTAAGTTGCAATTTGGTGGCAAGAATCTCTGAGTTATTAATCTGAGGTGGTTGTATTACATCTATGGTGACATTCAACTTAGATTTATAGAGTACAGCTACCCCACCCCCCTTCCTCGAAGCACAATCCAGCCTGTGTATGTTGTACCCAGGTGGTAACACTTCATTGTCTTTAGTGTTAGGTTTTAACCAGGTTTCAGATAAACAGAGAATCTCAGGTTAGTGGACATCCAGAAGTCCATGCAATTCATGTACCTTGTTATTAATGCTTCTAATATTGAGATGACAGGCTAGGAGAGAGTTAGTTGGCCTATTAATTGTAGGTTTGTAGCTTAGATTGCAAGTAGAGGAGGTATGTGTATCTGAAGTGAGTGGGCCAGGGTTGAGGTGAATATCACTACCAAGTAATAGGTTGAGTCTATACTTGGGGATGAACTTCAGGAATTTGTTTATTAGTTTGTGGTAGTGTTTGGATCTAGAGCTAATGTGCCTGCAGTTGAGATGTTGATAGACTGAACAAGATGTTGTATATGATCTGGTACTGTAAGTATGGTTGAAGGTGGAAGGATTTACAGCTGGGGTGATAGTATGGCCTTTTGGAACGTGAAATCCTGTGAGAAACTGGTTTTCATACAAGGTAAGGAGGTATGGTGCGAACAAGAGGGGTAGTAAAGAGGAGTATATCTTTATTTGTGATTCAGCTAGTGAGTTAAGGAACTGTTTTACCTGGTGATGCAACACCAGAAGATAGAGTGGTGAGGTAAAGGTACTGGAAGGGGGATGGGAGAATGCCAGATGAAAGCTAATAGGTGCTATTAAAATGTAGGTAGACGAATATGGGTGGGTGGAATTATCCCAGATGAAAGCAGATAGGATCTAGAAAGTGGGGGAGTGGCTATAGTTCTATAAATTTAGAGGTACTGGGGCGGGAGGGAATTGGGGGCAGGGAGGGGGGTGAAGAGAGCCCGAGCGTAGAGAGGGCGAACGTAGCAGGGCTATTGCAGTTTACAAGGTTTCCTAAGGTGTCCTAAAGCTATAAGGTAAGTATTATAGCTCTTAATGTAAGAGTCAATTTACTTAAGTTACAGGGGAAGGAGGCAAACACTCAAGTAGGAAAAAAGAGCCCTATGGCTGAGCAATATAGTGACCTGCTTAATTACACAGCACTGTAAGTGAAAGCTTAACAAATGCTTTTTGTGTGTGCAACCTACTCTCTTTAAATGATGAGAGAAACTGATTGCAGTCCTATAGACACCGTTTTGTAGGGAACTATAGAGTTCAACTAGGAAAAGAGAAAAGCAGAGATTCTAGGATAAGCATGAAGGCAACAACAGGCAGTTATTTTATAATAATGCATTCAAAGGTTTGGTGGGGGTAAAGTAGCATACTTCAGAATGAACTAAGATTTATAGCTAAGAAACCTAAGCAAGAGAGCAATGCAGTAAATAAACACTTGCCAGATTTTAAAGATATTATGTATATTATATTATGTATTACAAAAAGTTTTTTTGGATTGGAATAGGAAGGTGGTCATATAAGTGTTGCAGCACTTTTGTTAAATCTTCATCAGATCTGTCAGGAAACAAGTACATTATATGTTGGTTTACTATTATTCTTATTAATTTGAATCTTTTGGTTATTTTGGGTTTGTGGTCACAAGACTCCACCTAAACAAATGGCAAGTTCTTAAAACTTATATGTAAATACCTTAGGGGTTCCCTTTTTCTGTGTGCCATTTTATAGTGTGGAAAGTCAAAATGATTAGTGTTTTGAGGGAGAGGTTTGTTTAAACATGATCCTAAATCTGTATTGCTATGTGAGCATGGAGTAGAAGTGTTTTGAACATTGCTCTAATGCATTTGGGTGCACAGCATTTGAATGACCAGGCAAAGGGTGTGAGGCAATGATTACTTAAGGAAACTGGGAGTATTGCAGCTGCTGAAATATATGTGGTATATTGGTTATAGCCACATCAGGTCAATATATATTTTTAGAGCTGGAGTTTGATCTTGTGTTATCTGAGATTACTTGTGATAGTTGATGCGCAGTAACTAGTCTATGAATTCTACGAGGACCTTTCCAGAATAAGATTAGATCACCCATTATGATGAATTTGTGATGCTTTGTACTGTCCAAAACCTTTTTAATTGTAGCATCAGTCAAGGAGATAGATGATGTTACTGGAATGCACATTACTGTTATATATATATATATCTTGTTAAGTCCACAAAGGGGGAAAGTTGTACAATTAGCTAATTGCACTCATTATCAGATTCTGCCTTACTTCTGCTTAGAAAATTGTACTCCTTCCTTACCTAGTGCCTCATCCTATTGTCTGAGAATATTAGATAGTTGTTAAGGAATGGCATAGGAATGATGGAAGAGCCTTTCATCTAGGCCTCAGTGATGGCAATAACTTTAGGGCTGTACTGATCAGACTGTACTTCTGACTGAAAAATACGCCCAGGAGGCAGTCATTGAAAACAAACTCCAACTTTTAATGGTGCTTCTGGTACCTCAGCAAATAGCAAGCAACAGGTAGCATATAGTAAGTACTTTGATAAACAAACTGTGACTGATGTTTGTTTTTGTAGTAAAAATGAAGAGAATATGGTATGTATGCCTGGTCAGCTGCATATTATAAACTTGTCAAATGCCACCATTACTAAAGACCTTGAACATTTGCTGCTAAAGGGAAGCAAGTTTGTTCCTACTTGTTTCCCACCTTTGGCAGATGTTATTTTGGACATTAAAAAGTTTTGTAGAAAACTGTATTTACAGGTGTATTTTGAAGGAAAACAAGCACTTGTTGAAACTGATAATGTTGAAATGTTTGATACTGAAGATTTATTGCTTGACATGTCTATACATGAAAATGAATTGGTAGATATTTTTCTGAATATGAAGGTGAAGGGGAAGTAGGGTATTTTACTGATTATGGGAAATTAAGGTGCCTTATTTTCCCTATTCTAGTACTTTCATTCCCCCTAAATGTTCTAACATTGTTCAAAGTTTTGAAAGGGTATTATGTAAAAAAGTGGAACTTGAATACCATAAGTTTGTTAGCTCTAGGAAAGTGTATAACTTATCTAGGAGTGAATGGGACACTTTGAAGTTATGTAGACGTTCAGAATGTGATGTTAAATTTTGTCAGGCTGTCAAGGGGGATAACTGGGTGTTGTTTTCCAAGGAGAAGCATGATAACATTGTATTTGATTTGTTAGATGCTCCAGAATGGCAAATAATCCCATGAAACATTACAAAAGTCAGTTAAGAGAAATTTTGGATTAAGGGGAAAGACTTGTTTTTTTCACAGAGAGGATGTAAGTAAGTTGTATGTTAAACATCCCAAAGACCCTATTTGTATGCCATCCCTAAAGTGCACAAAAATCTTAATGACCCCCTGGTTGACCAATTGGGGTGGGTGTGGAGTCATTTATGCAAAATATTGGGATTTTTTTTTTTGCATTTCCATTTAAAGACCTTTCTATCTAAAAGTCCTTCCCATATTAAGTGTACTGCTAATATTTGTCAAGAAGTAAAGAAAATTCAATGGTGTAAAGATTTTTACTGGGCTACAGTATATATTAAAGCTTTATACACCAATATTAAAAGAAGGTGGGGAATAGAAGCAGTTCGTTGGATGTTAGGGGAGAGACCACATACAGCCTTTCTGATGGAAGTATTGGAATTTTGTTTAATGCATAATTATTTTCGTTTTGGGGGTGATTATTTTTTGCAAAAAGAAGGCACAGCAATGGGGTCTTATTTTGCTCACAACTATGCTATTATTTTTATGGCCTTTTTTGAGAATAGATTCATTTATTCCACAGAATGTTTTGCAAGGAATGTTATTTTGTTTAAGCATTACATTGATAATTTAATTTTTATATGTAAGGGGAATTTGGATGAGTTTTCTGTATTCATTGATTAGGTAAACCAGAATGAACTGGGGTTCCAGTTTACTTTTACTGTGGATAGAATGAATATGCAGTTTCTGGATGTGGAATTTTATGTTAAGGAAGATTTGAAGGTAGAACATAAACCCCATGTGAAGCCTACTGCAGTTAATATTTTTACAGGCCAGTAGCATGCACCCATCACATCTTATGGAAGCATTGCCTATGGGTGAATTTAAAAGGATTTATGAAAAAACTTCTGATAAAAATTTGGTGGAAGAAGAATTAATGAAGGTAGAACGGAAATTTTTGCAAAGGGGTTATTCTAGTGTTAGTCTGAAAAAAGCTAAGGATGGTCTGTTAAAGGTGGGGGACACCAGCTGTGGTAGGAGACATAATAGTTATGATGGCTTTAAAAGGCATCATTCAGATCAGGAAACTGATAGGAAGGACAAAGTATTGCTTTTTGGTACCAGATTTCCCCATTTTCTGATATTTTGAGGAGGTCAGTGAAAGATTTGTGGCCAGTGGTATGTGAAGATGAGCAACTAAAGCATTTGTTCCCTTCACATGTCACATTTTCTTATCAGAGGTATTTACATTTAAGGGAGGTGCTAGGTTTCAAGAAGGTTTCTTTCCAGGAGGATAATATGGGTTCCTTCCCTTGTGGAAGATGTAAAGTATGTGCTAGGATTAAGAACATTTCAGGTAGAAAAATAAATGGTAATTTTTTTTTCATTCTATGGGAAGATTTTCATATGTTTCTTGTGGGGTGGTTTATATTGTAGGGTGTGGGTGTACTCCTGTGAGGGGTATGTTGGACAGACAAAACGTATGGTAAAAGTTAGAATTCTTCAACATCTAGGACATATTACAAATAGGAATTTGGATAGCCCAGTAGCTGAACACTTTGCTAATCCACATGGGGGGATCTGATGTTAGTTTCTTCTTTAGTGTGTTTGCTACACCTTTTATTGCTAGGGGTAGGGATTTTTTAGCTATTCTGTTAAAAATGGAAAGCAGATTCATTCTAAATTATAATACTTTAAAACCTAAAGATATGAATCTGGATGTGAATTTAAATGTATAAGTTATAATATTGTATACATGATGTTTTATAACTTATTGTATATGGAAAAATATTTTACCCCTTTTTAAGGATATGTTTATTTAAGCAGGTACTTGTAGTAGATTACTGGGTGATGAGATGATTGTTTAATTGGAACAGTTTGACATAAAATGGGAAAGGCTGGTGGCTTATGTTATTCCTTGAAGGCTGTTTGCCGTGGTACCAGAAGCACCATTAAACATTGGAGTTTGTTTCCAGTGACTGCCTCCTGAGTGTATCTTTTAGATATTTCATGTTGCTGTGTGTTTGGATTTGTACTTCTGACTGAGTCTGTTTATTATTTATATTACAAATGTTCATATATGTTGCAATAGATTTTTAATTTTAGTCAGCTGTCTAAGGAAAGTGACAGCAGCAGGACTAGGGTTTGGTTAAATATCATTATCAATGCAGAGTAAAGACATAGAAACCATTATCAGTTTTGCTGCAAGTCTTCTGGAATTCTTAAATCTGCTAAAGTGCAATAGTTTAACAGGTAATACATAGGATCTCTTATTCAAAGGGAGAGGGCCTAGATGTATATGTTTAATCCACCAGGTCTACACACTTATCAGCAACATTGTAGCAGAAAACCAGGAGGAAATGATTGTCTCAATATTTACTTAAATGCTATTATATGTGAGCTTGTTGAAGATAACAAGAAACTGTAGAACGACAATCTGTAGTACTGCTATAATCTTAGACATAGATGGAATGATATTAGAATAAAATACAAAACAAAGTGGGAGTATGTTGTATAACATTGCTATTAGATGCTATTAAGTATTTAGAGTAATATATATGAAAAAGAAGTGTAATGAAAATATTTGAAGTGAGTCTAATGTGCTGTGGAGCAATATTAACTGGAGGAAAGGAATCTGGTAATAATATCTAACAGCAGATAATGTGGGTATTAAACTGCAGAAATTGGGATACGTGAAAAGTAATAGGTGATAGGTTAGACCTGAGTTGGGAGGGGCTGGGGAAGAGTAAAGAAAGTGATATGGGTGTATGGGAAAGGAGGTAGGGTAGAGGAGTAAACAGACCTAAGCAGGCCCAAACTTAGTCATGTCTAGAAGCAGTCAGGAGCAGAAAAGGGTAAATAAATTGTTTTAGTAGGTTAGAAAACTAGACTACCAGTGGCAGAATTAAGAGGTTAACAGGAAAGAGATATATAGTAGAGTATAAATGTAACAAAAATGAGATAGATAGGATACATAGTATCAGTAAGAGGTAATACACTGGAAGACAGAAGAGGATAACCCTCAAGTGAAGTGTTAAATAGCAGACAGGGATCATAAAATGAAATTTTAAACAGCAGACAGTAAGAAGCCAAATGAACTTACTGCCAGTCACTGTGCTGTGAGACTTTGGGACAGGCAGTAAGTTCATTTGGCTTCTTTCTGTCTGCTGTTTAAAATTTCATGCTGTTTAAGCCAGTGGGGCACTGCAGTGAGTTTTTTCACTTTCCTTCACTGTTTTGTGACCATACAATTGGTATAGAAAAGTAAGAACGAGTGTGGGGAGTTAAGTCCCCTCATGGGTATAGGGGGCAAAACATGTTTTTCTCCTTTTTATCATTCTTGCTTATGCTTAAAACTATGAAAAATAGATGAAGAGTAACTTTTTAGGGTGACTCAGCCAAGTATAGGTAAACTGTGCTTCTGCATAGCAACAAGACATTACCAAGTCAGGGCCCTGGCATCCAGTCTCACCCTATCCCTCAGAGTGCTCACCAAATGTGTGCCATCCTTGAAGACAGACATGGGCAACAACTAGTGACAGTGCTTCCTTACTTGGATATCTGGTTTCTAGCTACTTCCCAACAGAGCAGATTGATTTTGTTTTGGAAGTCTCTTCCAAATCTGTTCCTTTCCTTGGTAATTACAGGGCATGCTGAAAAGTCCCAGTTGCAACCCTTTCGGAGGCTGAATTTTCTACATTGTACCCTGGACAATCAATCCTTTAGAGCCTGTTTCCCCTTGGACAGAATTCTTCTGTTACAAAAGTTGATCTCTCAAATTGATCAATCTCAGACAGTGACAGCATTATTATATAGAAGTTCTAATGGCAGTAACTATTAATATGGTTCTCTTCACCAGGCTGTACATGAGATTTCTCCATAATACTCATAGAAATTCATCATATACAATTTATAATATAACATTTTCTTAATTTAATTAATTCATTTTATAATATAACATAATTATTCTACATAATTACAAAGTCCAAATATAAAATACTCTATAAATTCTTTATAAGATGCAAAACTACTGCCCTAATAAATTTCATCCATTTTCTAAATTCATTCCATTCGGAAATAATGTGTGATACCCTATAATCATTCTCTGTTCAAGTTTATTCAAAGCAGTTTTAAAGTTTCCTGTACACAGATGAGGTCTACAATATACCACATGGGTGGAACACAATCACATCCCTAAATATATACTACACCAGATGACATACAGTCAAATCTCTCAAAGGCAACATATCTCTTTCCATTGATTTTATTTCCATGCATTTTTTATTTTATTACAAACTTTAAGTTTGAATACCTTTTATAAGAGAAAGTAATGTGTTTTGGAAAACTGGAATATCTAGACACAAAAATATCTTGTTCAAATCTGAAAAAATTTGAGAATGGTATTTATTCTCATGTCTATACATCCTTGATTTCTGATCTTTGCACAGTTTCCATTTTATAGCTGAAAGCTGGTCATGATCATAACCACGGATGATAATCTATCCAAAATTCCATCACATACTTGCTTTTTATCTGATGTATTAAAGTTTAATGTTGAATCAAACCATCATTTAATTTTAAACCATGATAGTTCCTATTTAAATCCACCAAAACTCATCAAACAAGGATGTATCAAAAATTAAATCATCTATAAAATATAACATTATTAACAAAAATGTATTTTGAAGCATGAATTCCTTCTCAAATTCTCCCATGCCCTCCATTCTGACATCAGATTCCAGAGGAAGTTCACATACATCTGTGTTCTCATCTTCATTCAATATTAAACCTTCATAGTCATATATACTCAAATTTAAGAGAGATTCATCTAACAGAACTTCATTTCCAGTTTTTGTGATGTACATGAGATTTCCTCAGTTGACCTTAAAGTTCTGTGATCCCAATTATCAGATCTCATGTTAGAATTTCTAGGACTTGAAGGTCACATCTCAGATGGTGACGTTATACTCCAAACCTAAATCTGGGCCGTCCAATTCAAGTCCTCACTCCTGCTGTAACAGATGCTTTTGCCCTTGAGTGGCGTGAGGATGTTGTCAAAGGCATACTATTCAAGTTTTATGGCCACAGTCAGAGACCTGTTTGCACAGCAGTATTCTGAAATGGATGCCAGTCCTGCTAACACAACAGGATTTTCCAATGTACGGTATTATAGCAATCCACAGAGACAAGATGACATTAGTTTGGTATAAAAACATGTGGGGGTAACTTGCTCCCACCCCCTCTGTCAAACAGCCATGTATGTATGGGAATCGGGTATGTCAACAAACTGCTTTCTGATTGTCAGCCACATTCTTGGGGAAAGCAGTTCTCTATGGGACATAGTCAGTTTTTGCTTCCTGATGCTTGAGAATTGGTTCTGCAGTCTCCCAGTAATGTAGAATCTTTTGCTATACTGGGATAAGCCTTCTGTTTTATTGGGTGTGATATGAGAATATTGATTTCACATCCCCACCAACACCAAGTACAGTGCCTTCTTTTCCCTTTAGAGGAACATCTGAAGAATACTTCCATCCTTATATGGCCCACAGAACTCCTGTATGCTTTTCATCCATTTCACCTTTTTCTGAAGTTCATTCAAAGTTAACAAGAACAAGTTCAAAGTGATTTTCAGAGTCACATTTTGGCCTCCACAATTTTAGTTTGCTCTACTCAGGCATCACCTTGGGGCACAGGCTGTATGTCTGAGAACATCAGACATCTGCTGACCCATCTGTCTGGCAAGCTGCATCTATATGTTTGTGTCCACTGTATAATCAAGAGATTTCTCTAGTTTCAGTAATAGCCAGGGATGCTTAATACTCTGCCAGGGTAGTTCAAATATTTCTAGCCACCGTTCTACTTCTAGAAAAAAACATATAAGACTATATTGACACAGTTTTCTACATTAGTGACTTCAGAAAGTTTGGATCCCTTCACAGCCCTACTTCTTGCAGTGCTAGACTGTCTCTGTCACATCTTTAACACAGGAGTTGATTTGTTTTATTTTACTTTATTCATTCATTCCTTCATTTAGTTAGTTAATTTGACTTTGTTAACTGGGGTTGAGCACAGATTACAGATGTCCAATTTCAGCCTCAGCTTGGGGAAAGCACAGAAATAAAATTAAAGTATGCAGTACAAACTGTCAATGAAATACAATGTATACAACACATTTAGGGTAATGCAACAATAAGCTAAGTATAGTTAAGCATTCAATATGAGAAATTCTTTATGTTATACAGTTGACTGAAGTTGTAAAAAGCTTATGCAGTATGGAAAAGTTATATGCAGGAGAGGCAGATGTTAAGCTGTGATATACAGTTAAATTAATATAGAGAGTAAGAAAGTTACGTATTAGACTATGAGAGAATATAGTGTGCATACATAATGTGATCAGGGGTATAATATTGACTTTTGTCAAGTTTCTGACAAGATAGTTTTAATTGTGTCAGCAGCACTGGATATGATGATTTTTTTCGAGACATAAGAGAATAGATTCCCCAAGTTTTGGGCAGAGAATGGAGATGTAGTGGTCTGTGCAATGAAGCTTGTTTTTTTGCATCTAGTAATAAGGGAGATGAATGGTCATGACTCCTCAGGTTATAGGATGGAAGGTTGTAGCTGCTAAGGGGGAGCATAATTTGTTGTATCCAAGTTTGAATACTTGGAACCAAATAGTAAGTCAGTTTTTTTGTTTGACTTGGAGACATTTTGCTTTTTTCTAGGGTTTTGTAGTGGTGTTCATGTGGTATTCATGCTTAAGGGAGAGAATGATAAACCAACATATTTTATTGGTGGTTAATTCTTTCTGTGTGGCATTTGTCTTTTGAAGGAGATGCTACAAAGGAAACCAATGCTTTGAGAGAGGAGGAGGGTGACATTATCGATGGCTGATCTGGATCCTTTGGATAAAAATGGAGACATAATAGCTGCGAGTTAATTTTATTCCTAGTTTTTCTTATGATGGAGAATGAGAGATTGGTCCAGCCATATACTCAGATAAGGGAAAGAGCAAGCATTTTCTGTCAGTGTTTTATGATCAGATATTTATAGGTGAGAATGAGTTTTGTGGAGCTTTTGTTTGGTACCAAAAATCATGTTTTTTTTTGTTTGTATTGTTATGAATGTGATGAGTAGTATGTTTTTGTTTTTAATCCATCATATAAGGAGAGGAAATCTGCTTGATGTTGTTTCTGGAGTGCTGTGAAGAACAGATTTGACCAGAACAAATCCACATCAGCTGCATAAGGTATCAGAGTCAGGTGAGTGAGGTCAAGAGGAAGTCCATGCACAAAGAAGAATAGGAAAGAGGCAAGAAGAGAGACTTGTGAGACAACTTTTCTGAGATTAGCTGAAGGAGAGCATGAGAAAATGTTCCTGTAAGTTTTCCTGTACTGTGAGCAGGTTGGTATAACGCCCTTATGAATCAACACTGTGTTTCCTAATAGCGATGTTAATGAAGGCTTGAGAAACCCGTGACAGACGGTATTGGATATTACTGTTGTTGAAACAGGGCGGATTTTGTTACATGATTTATGTATATTGCACGAACATGTGCATTTGTAGGGTCTATATTAGAACCGCGAAAGCCAGTTTAAGCAAATACGTAAACGTCGACACATATTGAGTGAACCACGAGTACACTGAATGCCCTAAACCACGAAATTCAAAATCTCGAATTGGCATAGTTGGCCCTTCTGTGGTATAGCTCCGTAAGGTAAGTGTGCGATAGTTACGGACATTAGGGTTAGGGTGCAGGTTAAGGTAAGTGCATAGATAGTAATGTATGTAAGGTTTAGTGTAGGGTTAGAAGTAGGGTTTTGTTAAGTGTATGTGTGTGGATTATTTATTTTGTTTGGGTATACCTCATTAAGGTAAGTATGCGATAGTTATGGACCTTAGAGTTAGGGTGTGGGTTAAGGTAAGTGCATAGATATTAATGTATGTAAGGTTTAGTGTAGGGTTAGAAGTAAGGTTTTGGTTAGTGTATGTATGTGGCTTATTTATTTTGTTTGGGTGGGTAGTATGTAGTGAGCGGTGGGGTTGGCCAACTATGCCAGTTTGAGATTTTGAATTTTGTGGTTTCGGGCATGCCGTGTACTCGCGGTTCGCACAATATGTGTCGACATTTACGTATTTGCTTAAATGGGCTTTTGTGGTTCTAATATAGACCCCATTTGTGAATTATGTCCTTCAGTGTAAGCAGTAACTGTTATTTGATAAAATGCTTTATTTTATCTCTAGGATCTTCTTTTGGTAAAAAATTTCAATATTCTTTGAGGTGGTAGAAGAGAAGTTTAATTTAGATATCAGGAAGGACAAAGATATTGAAATCTGCTAATACAACTCTTGGTTTAACTGAGGACAATGTAGAAGACACACACTTTTGAGCTTCCCTTAAATGACAGTGTGGATATTCCATTTGAACTCTGTGGGATTGGCAAACAACATATTGCTTTGGCTGCCTGCTGAAGTATATGGCTAGTATAAAAATTAATCAAGCCTCTTAAGACACTCAGTTAGAGGTACTTCCATTAATTTGCTCTTCAAAGTTTTTTATGAAACTTGAGTCATATATTTTACTTTAGCTGGCATTATTGTTTCTTGTAAACTTTTTTGTGAGAAATATGAATATCAATATTGTTTTTTAACATGTTTGACTGCTTTAGTATTCTATGGGAAAGTGATAGGAAAAGGAATCATACATTAATTTCTTCCATGGGCCCCTGTAACAATGAATGCCGATATCTGTGAAAGGGGAATTATGTGCTATTACTTTGACTATAATTTCTTATTTTACTACTACAATAAACTCTCCTGGGTAACCTGTTAGAATAATTAAAAAACTTAACTTCCTCAGTTTTAAACTGAAGTGATTACCTTCTGTAGTTATCTTGGAGTTCCTTATACATTTGCACTTAATAATTCCCCTTCTGTATGCCTAGAATGCTTACTAGAATAATTTAAATATGTTACCTCTTAACTTCATTTCTAAATAGTTTTGTAAACGTTTGTTCCCCACTTTGTTCTTGTAAACTAAAGAATAATAGTACTGGACTTCCACCTTACTTTTCCTCATTGAAAACTTTGAGAAAATATAAGCATTATTGATATCTTCAAAGAAATCTTCAAGCCCCAATTCTATGAAATTTCATACAAAAATGACAATAACTTATTCATAATATGATGCACAGTACAGAAAGATGATGGAAAGATAAATTCTTACTCCCAGTCTACAATCACCAAATTTATAAAAGTGGGCAACAACAAAGTTTCCAAGACAACCTCACTTACCTGCTAGAAAATCTCTTCAGCAAAAAACAAAGTAGTTATTTTTCAAAACCATATCCAAAGGTGTGCAAATAATACTCCAGTTAAGCCCTGTTTCATTATTTGTTGCATAACATTTAAGCATTCATAACATTTATTTTTTAGGAATAGACATGAATAAAGGATTAGCATCCATAGTAACCAGAACTATCATATATACCAGTATCATCCACAAATTCAAAATTGCCCTTTAAAACTGGGGTCATATACAGCAGTATCATCCACAAACTCCCTTTTAAACTGGGGGAACCTTCAGTGCAGCAAAACAAAGTTGAGTGGTCAGATGAAAACCAGACGATCAAAAAAAAAAAAACAGTAAAATTCCAAATTAAAGGATTCCAGTCACCATGACTAGAACACATGATCTGAAGAAGTGGACATTTGTTTCCGCAAAAGCGCTTACCTGTTAGTAGTTTTTGTTTTATTAAAAGTGTGTGTTTCAGCCTTTCTTTATTAAACGTGTGTGTTTCAGCCATGGTGACCAGAATCCTTTTATTTGGAAGCTTCATTGCAATCAGTAAAAATAAATGCTCTGATAGGGTTGTAAGTACAAGCAATTTAATTAAGAAACAGCTATTAATTTAATGGAGTTTTAGAAAGAAAAAAATGAGGTTGCTGTTGCAAGCAAGGATACTTATGCAGGTTTTGGGCACTGTCAGAGTAAATACATGCCATTAAGTTCTTAATATATTTAATTTTATATGCACATTGGTGCTGCAGGTGTGCATATACATGAGAGATCAAACAAGTCATTTATCATGCACAATGTATTATATGGAATGTGTCTATATGGTGATAACAAATTTTATGAATGATACTGGTACTCCAGATAACATTTGAGAATGTGAAGTAACTGAAGCACAGAAAAATTTCTAGCACACTTTACAAACTTGGTGTAAGAATTTTAAAAGATTTATATGTTTTATTCGTTGAAGGTTGTGCATCAGAGCTGGCAACTCGGCACGTAAAAATCTACTGCCAATCATTAGCGGACCAGAGTTCCGCTGTGGCGACCCCTAACCAGGAAAAGCTGAAAGACCCAACAACAACAACATTTTAAAGCATTTAAAAGTAATACTACAGGTGGTGACATTAATTAATTATATGAAAAGCATAAGTTGTATTCACAAATTATTTTTTATGTTTTTGAACATCCTGGATTGGTTGTTAGCATAATAGTAAAGATGTTGTCATTGTAGACAAAGATACAGGGGATGGTTCTTACCTTCAGGAAGCATGGCTAGGCTTAAAATGGCTCCTTGGATCATTAGACTAGTACTCACCTGTGAACATATAGACTGAATGAATCTGTGAATACTATATTTTTTAAGAAATATGGCATTACAATACTAATTGTTTTTAATGATTTAATTCTAAATCTGTTTCACCTTTATTAGTTTTAGGTTGTGTTTTTTTATATTTGTTTTAGTATATAGTCAATACATTTTAGTATAGACAATGGTGTCATGATTATGCAAATTTAAAATAAATTATTCTGAGTGGTTATTTTGTCTGAAGAAGGTCTTACAATGTATAATGAGCATACTCACCATATTTCATTAAAATGTTTTATTGGTGCTAATGCCCCTGTGTTTATTTTCTGGATTGCCCAAACACTTTTTTTTAAACACCTTTATTGAATTATCACTTGTGACATACACACATTTACATTCATATAGAAGTATTCAAACTGTATTACCAAGTTAAAATTAACAAACATTATCCTTCACATATATTTGTAACACTGGAGGCAAAGTTTTTGTTTGGATTGACTCCTGGGAAATGGTCGTAGGCTGCTGTTTTATAGGGCTTTGTCTGAGATACTAAATATTTCTCTTTTTTTTTTGAGTAGCATTAATGAAAGATTTACCAAAAGTATGTGGGGTGAGAGAATGCATCTAAGTTACATTTGTATTGTTTGGATTAAGAGATGTAAAATTTGGATATCCAGTTCCAGTTGGAGATTTATTGCTCTGAATAATGCAAATTACTGAATACTTATGAACATTTTTCATTTGGTATGAAAGAGTGTCTTGCAGAATCCATCCATCCATCCTCAACCCCTTTTCCCATTTTGCATATGGGGTTGGGGGTATCACTCCAACAGTGACAATTATCTCAAGCCAAGGTTTACATCACCGGATGGCTAGCTCTGCCCCTGTAATTTATCCATACCACTCTGTCACACATGCACACGCACCTATGGTCAGTTTAGAGTGTCCAATCCACCTACTGCATGCCCTTTGGAACATGGGAGGTCAACGGAGGACCCGGAGGAAGCCCACAATATTTTAGACTAATAAATGTGTAGTATTTGCAGGGGAAAGTGTATTCATACTTTATTTTTATAGTAGAGAAGTTGTCAGTACAGGTGTGTAATGCCAGGAGCTAGAATTTTCACTTGTACTACTTCTAGAACAGTCGATTGTGTAGTGCCTTCTGTTTTATTGGATGTGATATAAGAATATTGATTTAGGGATAGATTGCTTTAATTTTTACTTAGTGCCTGTTATTATTCAGTGCTATTTCTAGTAATTGATAGCTGGAAAACAAGATCAGCATATATATATATATATATATATATATATATATATATATATATATATATATATATATATATATATTCCAAGTTCTGTGTCCACTCTTTGTAAAATCCAGAAAACTGAAATGATTTCTTCAAAATCCATGCAGTATTCTCCTTAGACACGGTTCCATTCAATTTCAGGCAGAATATGGCTAGTTTCCTTTTTAGGTAAACGTCCTATCTTCACTGCAAATGGATTTTCTTGCCTTTGTCTTACCAAGATACTGAAATCAGCAAGGTGGAATATTACAGTTCTCCATTCCTTTGCAAGAGCATAGGATGCATAGCCATCTGAAGACTTCTCTTCTTATTCCAAGTTCCATTATCTAGTAAAAATCACATTTAGGCAGTTAAGCAGGATGTACCTGCTATGCCACAGGTCATATCACCCATGTCTAATTTAACTCTTCTCTACATTGGCTCCTCCACTAATATCCTTCGATCCTTTTCACACGACTAGTTTATTTTAATTTAATGTTGTAAATGTTTGGAAAACGTCTGTACATATTGTATATTGATACATTTTTATTTACATTGTCCCATAGCATAATTCCACCTTTTTACTTATTACTGTCCCTTCTATGTTATTTTACATTTTATTACTTTGTATGTCTGAACAGTTATTTACCGTGGGCTGAGAATGAAATTGAAACTTGCAAAAAAGGTGGGCAAAGTGGTGAAGCGAAGTGAAGCAAAAACAGTTCAAAATGCAGAAAAAATGCACTTCACAACATTGAGTCGTACTCGTGTTAATAAAAAGCACTAAACAAATAAGTACAAAGCTTTCAGACAACAGGTCCTTCCTCAGTGTTACAAATGTTAGTGAAATAATCACCTTTTAAATAATTTAAAGCACATCACATGACACAGCCCATCCCTCCCATTAGTAGGAGGAAATATACATTTAATTGTACAGCTACTTGTAATACCTCCTTTGTTGTTTATCTAGCTACTTGTCAGCAATGTTCAGGATTTTATGTAGGGAAGTCGGCTAGATGACTGCGTGATAGGATTATAGAACATAGGTCAGACATATATAGAGGAGTGGATACTTACTCTTTGGTTAAACATATACAAGAATATGGTGACTCCCACCGTTATAGATATTATATTCTCAAATATTAGACGTGGTGATATTATTAATAAATTGGACACTAAAGAATATGAGTGGATTGTCCATTTGCAAGCAGATGTGTATCCTCGCTTAAATAAGCAAGTAACTTTCAAACCAATACTAAGATCTAAGCAGCAATGAATAAAATATAAGTTTTTTTATTTTTAGTAGCATTTATACAGTGTTTTAATAATAGTTTGCAATGTGGAATTTTTTTTATTTGATTAATGTCTTTTTTTATAGGATGGGCTATGTCATGTGATGTGTTTTAAATTATTTAAAAGTTGATTATTTCTCTAACCTTTGTAACACTGAGGAAGGACCTGTTGTCAGAAAGCTTTTTACTTATTTATTTAGTGCTTTTTATTAAAATGAGTACGACTCAATGTTGTGGTGTGCTTTTTTCTACACTGAGAATGAAACTGGTCAGAACTGAGCAGTGCGCTACACTGATAAACAAACAAATAAATAAATGTAACCAAAACAGTCTCCTTGTCAGAATGCAGCAGTAACTGTAATTCTGCAGTGTTAGCTGAGCAGATAAGAGGAGCTGATGAACTGCTGAAGATGAACCCTCCTCAAAAGTTTCTCTGTAGCTACATGTCTTTTGCAAAAAGAATGAATGTTAGTATATCTTTTTTCCTCTGCTTTTAATTGATCCCAGCTGCATCTACTCATACTGCTTGTGTGGTGTCAGTTCATTGGTGTCTGAGCCTGAGAAACAATTATCTGTTTTGTTGCCCAGGCTTATTACCCTCTGAATAGTTAATATTTTGTTGAAATCAATGTAATTTTTGTACAGAAGGGCATTAAGCCTCCTCCAGCATCCTTTGCATGTAATTCATTTATGCTTTGTTTGGACCTCTTGATATGAATTTTTTCATGTGTTTATGCTTTTTAAAACATTATTTATTTCTGAATTAAGTCTTTTATATGTATTGGTTCATAATGTATTGTTAGGGTCAGATGTTCACTAACACCTTTAGTAATTACAATTTTAACAGTTTTTTTCTTGGCTGTATATGTATTTTAAATGATTCTTAGTATGCATTGTCTTTAACAATTTATATGTTTTTTATTCACTATTGTGAATGTTGGTATTTGTTTTATAAAATCTCATATTCCATATAAGCATTTTAAGTGATGGAGCTTTAAAATACATTTAATTGAGTTTGCATTTTAATTTATTAGGCTGTCATGTGACTAGCCAATGTGTATTTAATCTGACTTGTTTTAGTATCTTACATCTTGATAAAGCCTGGTATTAACCATGCAAAAGCGCTTGATAGATTCTTGTTGGTGTTCGTTTATTTGGGACGCTTTATTAAAGGCAGTTCAACAATATTTTTTGCTTGGCTTAGTCGTGTTCATCTGTGGAGTTTTCCTGTTTTTACTACCTCTTGATACTTTAATATCCCAGAGAAAGATAAATTCCAGTTTGTAGGTATAGCTTTGACCTTCATTTGACTTGAGCTCTGCCATTTGGCTAACATAAATTTCCAAGAAAACCTTGAACTCCTGTTAGAAAATTGTTTGAATTAAGCATAAACTAACGCACTCAGTGCATTCAAGTAACTAAACAACGATCATTGTTTTCTTTTGGAAATTGTTACATACTGCAACATGTTATATCTCAGAAGAATAGCGAAGTTAATGTATAACAATACATGAAAATAAAACGAATAAATCCATTAATAAACAGCAATAATAATAATATTATTAATAATAATAATCAATATTAGTAATATTAAATGAGAAAGCAAATCACAGTCAAAATAAAACAGACAAAAGAAAATAGCACAAGTTATAGCTAGAAGTGGTACAAAATTAAGTAATTATTATGTAATGGCCACAACTGTGGTACCGGTATGCATGGCATAGAAACACGGCAACTCAGTATAACAAATGTTAACAAGTTTTATATAGTAGGCATGATTTCAGGTTTCAGAAATGGGTGCCACAAAAAACTTAACTCGGTATAACTGTTTAATATGATGCTGATGCCATAAAAACATATAAACACTGCAGCCACAGATATTGCACAGGGATGGAGGTTTCTGCCAGAAGTGCAGTTAATAGTCAACAGTTTTACAATACAGCAATGAATAAGCAAAACAGGGGTACAGCTATGAGTGCTACAGTTGTTTGAATGTGGTTTTCAAGCTGCTTAGCACAGCTAGGCTGAATTTGAGACCACTTGGATTAGTGTGAGAGGAATATATGCTCACTGGCTTTGCTATGCCTGTCTTTTCAAGAGACTCCATATTTGCTGAATCCTTAAAGAATGCATACAGTTCTAAAATGAATGACAGGCCATGCATTTCACCCTTTCTGCTTATTACTTTCTGGGAGAATAACAATGTCATGATTAACAAAGGTCACTCATGCTTTACTCATTTTGCAGTTTCAGGAACTCCTAATAAAAATACAACCTGTCCAGTTGAGACTAGTTGTTGGGGGCAAGCTGTCTCGTGACTTGACAGAAATGTCAGCAGAAATTTGAACTTAATCCAGAATTTTCTTTTTATATAGGAGCTTCAAGAAAATGTTTGAGAAAATAAGAACAGTATTGTCTTTGGACCAGGTAGAACCCAATGGATTTGATTTTTCTGATGGTTAAGGCAGGAAGACTGGAACTCTGAACAAATGGTTAGCACACTCTAAAACAGCTGACTTTCATGAAAGAGACCACTTGGAAGCAGTTGCGCAGTCACAGGAGCACAGTGCTGAAAATAACAGATTAAGCATCTTCCATGGATGATAGCACATATTTTGATCTGAAGAATAAAATTCACTCCCATAAACTCCGCATTTTTGCTTGGAAATGTTTACAGTAGTATTTTAATACACCTAGTAGGTTGCAACTCATATAGCTTAATACAGCAGACATATATTGCCATTATGAAAGAGAAATGTAACACCATAGTTTTTGGAAAGGTCAAACACTACCTAGCCAATCCCCATACACAACATGTTTTACCCATAATTCTCAAGGTCTATACTTATCCCACAAAGAAAGAGATCAGAATGTTCTTTATGGAAGGAGAAAAAAACAATTACCCAGAGGTATTGGTATGCACTACAAAATATTAAAATTTAAGAGGAGAAAAAACATTTGAATAACTTTAGCTTTTTGATCCAAGTCCAGATGTTGAAATTCCTACCTGCCACCATCTCTTTGCATTACTGTAACAAACTGTGCATAAGAAATAATAAGAAAGAGTCAAAGAATCTGTTAAGGATGAAGAACTTTTGGACTTCAATTATCTATGGTCCTATAATAATGTGAACCTCTCCATCAGACCAGTCAGTTACATAAAGTTAAATACTACAGCCTGTCTTACATTTGTTTTATATCAATAAACTCTTCCAAAATTTACAAAAAATGTAAGTACTACTAGAAGCTCCCTGTCTGGATCATCAGCATATAAAGAAAGTTTCATATCTTAAGGCTCCTAAGAGAACTCTTCATATCTGATTTCTGAAGAGCATCCACCAGGGGCTCTAAATTAAGAGTAAATAGAGAGATGGGTGAGGATACATCCTTGTTGAATTCCTGTATTAAATCAAAACAGTCCTGATAGTACCGCATTTACTTGCATCTCTGATTGAGATCTTTTGTAAACAGCCCTATACTGTGACAAAAACATCTGATCCCAGTCAGCTTTATCAAAGGCCTACACAGCAACCAGGCAGACCAGGAGTAATTGAGGTTTACAGCTCCAGGATTCTTGTGTTAAAAACAACGTTATCAAATGTCGTCTTTCAACCACCACACTGCATTGCACATAATTAGTCAATTTAGAAAAAATTGGCAATGGTCTACATACCAAAAGTGACACAAAAACATTGGTCTGTACAAGATAGGGTAAGAAAGATTTTTGGCAAAGAAGACAACAACTGTAGGGTGGAATCAAGTGTCCTTGCATCCAAAAACAATACAAAAGTAAAGCGGAAAAACAGAGACACATAACACAGCTATAATGATAAAACTAAAAAATGACTTTAATCTTTAAAACAATAAAATGGTTTGGAAGTGCTTGCCCATTTTTTTTCTGAGGCTTCTGAAGGAAGTTGAGGAAGGTGATGCATTTAGAAGTTGGATAGAGGCACAACATTACAAACTAGGGGGTATTATTACTGTCTCTGGGGCACAGAAAGATAAAGCTCTGATTATGATCGAGATGACCACAGTTAAAATAGCAGCTGAGGCTCTGGAAAAGAGCGGGGGAGTATGTGAGTGAACAGTGGAGACAAATTTTCCATCCTGGAGGGGGGGGGAGTAAGATGGCTTCAGTCACCCAATGACTACCATGTCAGCAGAGGCTTGTGCAGCACTGAATAAAACAGGACCAGGGATGTCGGCATATCTATACCCTGGTAGTGATGGTACCCCCATTTGTATATGATTGGAACTTCACAAATTAATGGGGAGGGCCTAGGAAGCCCTATAGTGATATGAATTTTCATGTGATCTACCAGAAGTGGGCTTTGCATGTTACCAGAAGTACCATCATTGACAGATTGCCAGTGAAGTCTCACACCACCATTCCATCTACAAGATTCATTCTCCTTCTGTTTGGCTCTTTCCTTTATACTGCAGATAATAAATATGGGATAACGAATTAGCTCAGTTCACACATATGAAAGCTCAGTTGTCTGCAGACACAGGGGTAAAATGTAAATAGAAAATAATCTGACAAGTACTGGTGAATCAGAGAATAATAGACATGGGGCACAGCAGGAATGCTATGAATCACCCGGACTGGATTTGTTTGTTAGCTCTGAAGGCACTGATGTTGAGAGAAAAAGAAATAGTAGGAGATAACACTGTGGAAGGCATGGCCTACTTTAGTCTCTTTTTGTGTGGGTGACTATATCATAAAAGGAAGGCACATAGAATGGTAAATGGGTTACTGACATTTTCATGATTCAAGAAATTATTGGATATGGGAAGTGGTAAGATGAAAACAGTGTTGAAAAGACAAGGACAGGGAATATGGGGAGCAGAGGTTATAGAGACTAACAGTACTCAGTATATCTTGATTTACAAGTTTTGAGGAACAGTAGAATAGAGCAGGTAAGAGAAGAACATTTAATAAAGGTTAAATGGTAAACTGGCCTTGCTGGATAACTGGCAAGAAAATGTTATATTAGTGGTGCTAGCAATTAATGTAGGACAGATGACAGTTTGACAGTTACTGTAAAAGTAGGATATATATATATATATATATATATATATATATATATATATATATATATATATATATATATATATATATATATATATATATATATATATATATATATATATATATATATATATATATATATTTTTTTTTTTTCATGGTTGTGACACTGATAGGCTCGGTCCCAAGAGCTGACAAAATGCAGAAGCCTTATTTATTTATTTATTGTCATTTGTTTACCAAAGAAAGTCTGACTGAGAAGTACCCTTTTCAGCAGAGGCCTGCAGAGAAATGCTCCATTATACTGCCATCATAGACATCATTTACATTGTTTCAACATTTAGAGTCAGTTTCATTCATGAACAACAGTTCCATAGTTCAGACATCCTTGACATCAGTTACATCAGTTTTGTTTAAAAATAACAGTTACATGGGCTGTGTATGAATAATCGTTTTCCTTTTAAATACAGGGAGATATATGCAGTGTAATATCACCAGTATGCTTAGATTGTCAGGTTTTATGTAAGACTATATCTTACTATGAAGACTTTCTCAAATCTAGGACTTAGGAAGCTAAGAGAATGGGTAAGAGCAGCCCAAAGAAAGGAAGGAGCTGAGGAGGCCCAAGGAAGATAAAGGAGATAAGATGATAGAGGAGGGCATACACTTAATTATAGTACATTATGTTTTGTGCAGCAGAGAGTTATGGCACAAATTCATATGTCTATACTAGTACCGGTTTAACCAGGGGTGGTGCAAATGCACAGCTATTTGTCTATCAGAAATTGTATAAGTTGGCATTTAAAGTCTTTCACGTTGCAGACTGTTCTTAAGTGGAGAGGGATGGTATTCCAGGAATTAGCAATGCAGTGTGAATATAGGGAGTATCCTGCATTGTTGTTAGGTTTAGTTATGAAGAGTAATGATTTGTTAGCAGAGCACAGAGATCTCTTACTGGTGTAAAGTTGAGTGATGAAGTGAAGAGATGGGGATTTTTCAGGGTTGTGCTGTAATTTGTGTTTGTAATTAATTGTGACTACAATACAGAATTATTTAGTTAGATCCAGTTTAGTTGTTTTAGAGGCAGGCAGTGATGTGATCTATACTGTTTATTGGATGTGAAGTTTGACTCATCCAAACAGTTGAGAGTGGTTAGGATACGGGATGCATATAACAGGGTGGAGAAAAGAACAGAAGAGGCTATGTTTTGTTTAGCAGAGCCCATAAGGTGGTGTTTTACTCCACAGCTACAGCCTAGCTTTTGGTGTGCTTTCTATATACTTTGGTCGAGATCAAATTTCAGGTGGTCATCTGTAATCACACCTAGTAGTTTTGCATAAAATACCAGTTTTATATTGGTTTTGTTGGACATTAATATATTAATGGTAGTTTTTGGGGAAGAAAGATAGTTGGTAGAGAGCAGTAGTAGTTCTTTTTTTGATTCAGGAGGTTTTATGAGTTGTCAAGTCAAGCTTCTATGGAGGAAAAGGCTTTATGGGTGAGTATTTGGAGCATAGGTAGTGTCCTAGCAGTTAGAGTGGAGTCATCAGCATATTGTACTATGGTGGCCTTTATGACTTCTGTAATTAGCCGTTAATAAATAAGTAAAACAGTAGTGGTCCTAGAATGGAACCTTGAGAGACTCTGACAGACATAGGAAGGAATGATGAAATCATCTTGCCATTTTAATGCTTGGGACCTATTAGTCAGAGTAACTAAGAAACCAGTTAAATAAGGAGGGTGGTAGGCCACAAAAAGAGAGTTGAGTTTGGAGAATTTGATAACTGACTGTGTTGAATGCCTTGGATAGACCCAGAAATATGGCTTAGGTTAGAAGACCTGGATTTCTGTTGTTATTTATTATATCTGTGAATCTTAGAAGGGCAGTGTTTACTGTGATTATGTCTGAAACCATGCATGAGGGAGATAGGAGATTATGAGAAGTAATATATATAAAGTTGAGAGTGAATGCATCTTTCCAAAATTTTGGGTAAGGGTGAGATAATGGCAATTGTTCTATTGTTTGTGAGCGCTGTTTATTGAAACGCTATATATATTTTTTTTTCATGGGGGGGTATTTTTTTCTTGGATAGACTACCTGCAGTGAGTTTGAGGTATTCAGATGGAAGTTGGTCAGGGTCAGTTTTTGTTGTCTTAAGAATGCATTTTTTTTATTGTAGATGCTGGCATCAGAGTGAGTGTGAATGTCTGTTGGGGCTTCAGTAATTGGAGTCGGATGGCTAGATTTCTAGTGATTTTGTTTTGTAGGAGGGAGGTTACTCTATTTATAAAATGTGAGCTAAACTGTGAAGTAATGCTTTAGGAGTTATTGGTTGAGGATGGGCTGGGTGGGTTGATTTTTCAGGACTGAGCAATGTATTTATTGACATCCAGAAGATTTTTGGATTAATTGATGATTTTTGGTGTTGCTATAATATGATTTTTGCCTTGTGTTATGCATTGTTTGTTATGGTTCCTTATAGAAGTGCAGCTGGTTCAACCAGTGCCCTGAACCAGTACAGTGTACCAGTACCCCATTCCGTCAGCTCTTCAAATGAAGGGTAAAAAAAAACACTTCATTTTAATAAGCTGATTGCTACAATGTAACCAATTGGCTTATTACAGTTTGATCTTTATCCCCCTCCAGCCCTTCCACTGAAGATCAAAAAAAAAAAAAAATTAAAAAATGTCCCTTTTAGTAGCACACCAAACAGATAACCAGATGCTTGATATGCCCCAGTCATTCAGGTCCCATTTTTGTGTCCTGCACCCAATCCTCCTTCAACATATTTTATTAAAAAATACTGTAGGAGACTGTTTGCCAAAAATGGCAACAAATGTAGTAAAGAATTGCAGCAGTTTATGCCATGGCTGCATGGAACACTATAGCACTCAGGTTTTAGTTAAAAAAGATCACCAAAGGGCTGATTTGTTTTTAACTTTTTTGGTTCTTAATGGTGCTTGCTTTGTCAGGATATTTAGAAATATTGTATTAAATGTGTCTGCTGCTTCATGAAGGGAAAGAGTTTTCATTGGATCAACAATCTGTGTAAAAAACAATGTAAAAAGTTTTAACAGCAAAGCTTTCGAAACAACTCTTCCTCAATGCTTTCAACAGTTCTAAAATCATTTATTCTTTTATACATCACAAATAAAATTAAACCAAACACCTCCATAGTAAATTATTTAATTGATTAATAAGCTAAACTTAAGTAAACATAATCATTGAATAACTGAACTACACACAAAGGGTCTCTTCTTTAAAACTGGTTTTATGCTCACTGTTTCATTCAATCCTGGATAAGCATTTGCATGAAAATAATTAATCCACTAATACTCTATATATTTTGTATTTAATATAATATCCCCCCCAAAGTTCTTATTAACTATTTTAATCACTCGAAATTTGAAACTGTGTGGCTCATGTATATTCATAATATGTTTATCTGTGGCATTACTCTCTACTTTCCTATGAATATCACAGAGATGTTCAGCAAAATGTTCCTTTAACATCGTATTAGTTTTGCCTACATAAAACAAAGGGCACTTTTCACAAGTAGCCAAATGAACAACATTTTTTGTTTTACATCTAGCAAAACTATGAACATGATTTTTTTTGTAATAGAATGTTCAAATTCATCACTTTTATATTTACAAAATTGAGAAGCATAGCATAAAACTGTATCCCTAGGTTGTATATCCAAACATTTGAAACAATGTTGTCTCAAATTCTGTCCTTTCATATATACAAAATTTGGTTGTTGTCCTATAATTCCTTTCATTATATCAGAAGAACATAATATAGACCAATAGACCAATTTTCTCTGATTATATTCTTACTTTTACTAGCATGTGTATTATACTTCATATAATATCTTAATCTAGGTTCATTAACATCTGATTCAGAGAAATAAGGTCAAACTATACCATTTCTTTCATCCAAGAATTTTGTTCTTTTATTGTTTAGTACTTTCAAATTGTAACCTTTGTCATAAAATTCTAAATACATTTCATCAGTCTGTCTAAGGCAATCATCTCTGTCAGTATTCAACCTACTTGCTCTTACAAATTGACTAAGAAAAATGCCATTTTATATATATATATATATATATATATATATATATATATATATATATATATGCGAGAGAGATATACTCTCACTATGTAGGTACTCTGATGCTTGTACCTCTTGCCTATACATTTTTGAACCTATTATATCTTCTCAAATATAAAAATGAATATCTAAGAAATGTATATTAGTACTTGAAAAGGCAACATTAAAACTCATGAAAGTAGTACTACAATTCAAATGCCTAAAAAATTCTTGCAGGGTTTCCAAACTACCATGTCAAACCAAAATAATATCATCAACAAAACATTTATAAAGCTTAACATTCCTAAACTATAGGGTCTATATTATATGAGCGAAAGTTCATATGAACGAACGCTCTAATGAACGAAAATGCCAGACATCGAACATTATATTGTGGGGGGCTGCACCCTCCACACTCCCGGCTAAATATATATTCCAACTTCAAGATTGCACTACAGTGAGGAAAGGGCAAATATTCCTATCTTCACTGTACTGGGACCCCCAGAAAAAACTTTTAGATGTCCGTCATTTTCGCTCATTAGAGTGTTCGTTGTTATGAACTTTTGCTCATATAATATAGACCCTAAAATATGCACTATTATTGTCAAAATAATTTTTTCTTTCCATGCTGAGAGTGCTGTATTAGCATAGGTATTGGCAGCTGATGTACCCATTGCAACTCCCTTTACCTGATGATAGCATTGTCCATTAAATAAAAATACATTATTACATAAAACTAGATCTGACAGTGTAATTTCTATCTCATGGCTAGATTTATGAGTCGACTTACGTAGATGTTGCCTACCAGCTTCTATCCCATAATCATTAGGAATAGTGGTAAACAGGGAATTGACATCTAAAGTCCCAAACATATACACTTAAAAATTCACTTGATCAAGTTCCTGCTTCTGATATGATTGACATGAATACAATTGTGTAATAAAGTCTTGGGTATCCTTAATAAAACTCTTAGCAGAAGTTAAAGTTGATCTCAAGATATTTTCCAAGTATAGTGACATAAACTGTGTAACCTAACCTGAGCCTGAAACTATTGGTCTCATCGGTGGGGAAGATATATATTTATGGATTTTAGGTAATCCATAAATAACAGGAATAACTGGACAAGAAACATCCATAAACATACAATCAATCAATGAAATAGAATTAGTAACTTGCAAATCATATAAATGAGCTTTACATCTATATATCACTATATGTAAAGTCTGCAGCTTGAAAAAGTATTAGCATCACATAACTGCAACATACTTTCATCATATCTCTGCCTGTCCATGATGACTATAGCCCCTCCTTTATCAGCCTGTTTAATTATAATCTCATTGTTACCATGTAATTGTTTTAAAGCTGATGTTTCATCACTGGAAAGATTATAATATGTGACATAGTCATCACTGTAAAACAAGTCATATAACTGTTTTTCACACATATTTTGAAATGCTAAAAGCAAAGACTAGCTAGTAGGGATAAAACAACATTTTCCCTTGCATTTATTACCAACTGCATAACCCTTTCCATTATAAAAAAAGTTTTAAATTTAGTTCACTAACAAATACATGCAGCTCATTAAGTGCTTCACTTATATCTCCAATACCAGAAGATATAAAATTAAGACCTTTCTTTAAAACAATGTACATAGACAAAGTTAATAGGAAGGAAGATAAATTTAATACACCATCTACTATATTAGGTTGCAAAATGTCCACATTAGTACATTTTAACTTGCAAAAGAGTCTAGATTTAGCCTCTCTAATTGACTCCTGGTGTTTGGACCCTGATAGGGCTTCTGTGTGCATGCATGCCTTGTTCTGTCTGTACTCCGTTTTCTTGCCACTAATGGTTAATTCCGAGCTACAACTTCCTCTGGAAGTTGCAAAGAGATGGCTAAAGGGGACATGTTGTTATCACCATCATTATGTGTTACTGTACAAGAAACACCCTAGTAGTAGCAATGCAATCTAAATGAACTTCAGATGACTTCTGTATATTTGTTACAGCTTCTAAAGGTGCAAAAGGAGCAGATGGTGCTCCAATGTAATGACACAAAGTCATCTTCTCAGCTTCTGAAACTGGAGCTGGGCCAATCATATCAAGGGTATACATGGAAGGACCTCCCTCTTTGGTACATGTGCGAGCTGGTCTAATATTACTATTGGTAGATACAGTAGTATCTCATTTTGAATCATGTTTTGGCCAAGAAAAAATGCAGCCATTCTTAAAGTCATTCAAATCATGAATAAACTTGTTTTTCTTAGTAGCAATTATATCATTCTCATGTTTAGTTAATGAGTTAAGGGTATTCATGAATATAGATGAAACACAATGAAAGTCCTTAGATGAGACAATATTATTCTCTAATTGTGTTACATCAGCTATCAACTGTTTCTCCATATCAGCAAAAAAATGATTTAATTAGAATCAGATAATCATGACTCATTTTTAAATTTAACTCTTGCCATTTCTTAAGAAGATCTAGATAGGTAGGTATTACCATAAGTAGGCATTTTTGTTATTCATAGACCTCTTGGTACGATGTTCATTGCTTAATACACCTCAATGTTCAAACACTGTGACTGCAAGCATTTATGCAATTGCATCTTTCTTTCCAAAATCCTGACATCATGGGAAATAGATGCTTGTGATTTATTAAATGATTCACTGCTTGTTCCAAAGGCAATGTGTGGCAAATTCACCAAAAATGGATTCTTCTGAACTTTCAATAAAGTTGCTAATTTTTCATTAACTACAACTGCATGAATAACTGGCTGTGTTTCTTCCATATCATGATTTTCTGGATTTCTTCCATATCATGCCAGATAGTGCCAGATAAGAATACAAAGTACAAGAAAAAGTGGTCATCACCCTCATCACCCAGCAAGGGTTCCAAAAGAAATAAAAGACCAACATACAGGAACTCAAAAATAATCCAGAGGTTTTAATACAGCAAAGCGTTCGAGACAACTCTTCCTCAATACTTTCAACAATTCTAGAATTCATTCATCCTTTGATACAGCACAAATACAATTAAACTAATCAAACACAACCATAGTAAAGTATTTAATTGATTAATAAGCTAACCTTAATTAAACATAATCATTAAATAACTTAACTGCACACAAAACAGGTTTTATGCTCACTGTTTCATTCAATCCTGGATATGCATATGCATGAAAATAGTTTTTCTTGTAATAAGAGTTTTAATTGGAGCCAAGTAGATCTGGAGCAGGCTGGAAGTAAAAGTTTCTTTTTTGAAGTTATTAATGTTTCTGACTGTGTTATGGTGATGAACCATGTGGGGCTGTTTGGGTATTTGAATATGTGGCTTAGCCAGTGGTCATATAGGATATTGGGTAGGGTGCCACTTGTTGCAAAATTATTAGGGTGGATGTTAGAATCCTGTCAGGAATTAATTCTTTATATGTAGTCTTGTTAATTCTAGTTGGAGTCATGACCAATTGAGTGAAGCTGTATTGCTGAATTTAACCTGTTGGGTTTTCTAGGAATACATTTTGCTAGTCTAGGTTAAAATCTCCTAGCAAGATGGTTTCCAATCCTATGTTGACCAAAATCCAGGAAAGGATCTCTTCTAGGATTAGAATGTTGTTACTAGTTAGTATGTATAGACCTGTGATGGCTACAGATTTGTGAGTATTCAGTTTGAGGAAAAAGGTGAGAAGTTCAGTACTGTGAAGTTGGGTATAGTATCATGGTGGGATCCAAAAAACTTTTCTGAAGAAAGCAGCAGCTCCACCTGTTTTTTTTTTTTTTTTTTTTTTTTTTTTTGGTGGTTCTGTCTAGTCTGAGTATAATATAACCTGCTAGGAGTATTTCTGTACCTTTGGTAATTGGCTTTAACCAGGGTTCTGTGACTATAAAAAGACCAGGGCAATAGTGGGCTATGCAGGTCTGAACCTTTGTAATTTTTTTAAAGAATTCATAGGTTACTGTGTAGTATTTTAAGTCCTAGGTGGATGGACATGTAGCCTGTTAATGTTTGGGGTTAGGGGGGCTGGTTTGGTGGGGTCTGGGGTTAGATGAGTGGGTCTGGGATTGGGATGTGTATACCCTCCTAGTATTATTGTCCAGTTAACAATGTGGCTAATGAGGAGCCATTAATGGTAGCATTATGTGGAAAGGAAAATGGAGAGGTACTGGCTAAGGGTGATCTGGAATCGATGTAAGTGTTGTGACGGAATATATGTTGGAATATAACATTGGCTTTTGATTAAGGAAGATGAAGGCCTAGAAATGTAAAATACTGGTGCAAAGTAAGGGAAATGAAGGGACTGTGACTTCTCATACTGAAAAATATGTGAAAAGGTCTGGGAATGGGATAGTGTGAATAATTAGAAACAGAGATTTGGTAAACTTTAGATTTAGGAATGAAGAAAAAACTGAGACTGGTGGTATCACTTGGAGTCAAAATTGCAGATTTGTGAAAGTACAAACAGATGGAGTTTATGAGATTAGTAGAAATGTGAGGGGTATGCAAAGGAAGGTCTCTTGATGGAAAGTGGAATAATATGAAGGCCACCAAAGGCAGGGACTATATAAAGATATAACCGGAAGCAAGAATAAGGCAGATGATTGCATTTTATTTTATTTATTTTACATTTGTTGACCGGGATAGTCTGACTGGAAACATATCCATTTTCAGCCGAGGCCCGGGGAGAAAATCTCCATACAATTACAAAGAACAAAAATACAATACAAAAACATAACAATGCAAAAACAATGCAAGAAAGCATGCAAAAAACTGGTATGTATATATATATATATATATATATATATATATATATATATATATATATATATATATATATATATATATACATGTTAAGCCATTTCCTAGAGCAAAATAATTCAAAATAAGAAGCTGTTACAATTTTACATATAAATCTCTTTTCATGTTCCAAGCCATGTCACTGTATATGTTGCATATATATTTGTATATCAGATTATAGGTTCCTTACAAATTTGCATACCTTAAAAGGGATCAAGATGTCACTTGTTCAATCTACTTGATTCAGAGCTACTGGGTTAAATACCAGTATCTAAGGCGAGATGTCTTCATTAGGCCCACATTAGAGGAGGGTAGCAATTAGTTGGTGGTGGGGCAAAGACATAGCCAACTTTATTGAAGTATAGTGTGAGTTTTTTTTAACAGTGCTAGAGAGAGTTGTTCTATGGTTAGGTCAGCAGGAAGTGAATTCCATGATTTACCAACAGATTTGGTGAACAGAGCTTCCCCAGCTGAGTTGTTAGTTTGAAAGTGAAAGCCAACATTTTGTTGGAGGATCTGAGTGTTTTGAGGTTCTGGTAGGGGTGATAATACTTTTAAGGTCAGGTGTGTATTCTGGCTGGTAAAGAATCGTATGGGCAATTACTAGTTGATTGACCAGAAGTAGGTTTGGTAGATCAAGCCACCCTAGAAGTTTAAGGTTAAAGCAGTGGTGGCTTCTATAGGTAGAAGCAGTGGAAAAAATGGCAATATGATTATAGCAGTTGGAGTACTTATTCAGGTCAGCTTTACTCAAGTTTGTGAATATGGGAGAGACATAGAGGAGTGTGGAGAGTAGATGTGTATGTGCAATAATAGTCCTAGCTAGGGGGGTTAGGAAGGATTTGATCCTATATAGGGAACCAAGTTTTTTATTAACTGTTTTAATCGTATGGTTGATATGCAAGTCAAACCGCAGGTTATTGTCAACTATTACACCTAGGAGCTTGGTAGAGGGATCAGGCAAGATAATAGTGCCATCATTAGATTTAATGGAAAGGTCTAGAGAGGAGGTCTTATGAGATGGAGAGAATAGTAGCAGTTTAGTTTTTTGAGGATTTAGTATAAGACGGCAATTGAGGAGCCTGTTTTCGACCACATTAAAAGCTTTTGGGAATAGAGATAGTAGCTCCTCTGGGGATGTGGATGTAGCATCTGGAATAACCTTGTTCAGGTCATTGATGAATATTGAAAATAGGAGGGGTCCTAACATGGATCCCTGAGGGACACCAAGTGTGATAGGTAGAAGGGTAGATATGTTGTCTTTCCATAGGACTGCCTGTTGTCTACCAGTCAGATATGATTTAAACCATTGTATAGCCTCAGTATCTAGGGACAGAGTTGGTGGTTTACCATATCGAAAGCTTTAGACAGATCAAGGAATATGGCTGAGGAAAGTTTATTACTATTTCAATTTTGATTTATAGCATTAGTGAAGGAGAGTAGGGCAGTGGTGGTACTATGGTACAGTCTAAAACCATGTTGTGAGTTTGTCAGGAGTTTGTTTGCAAGAAGATAGTTCAGGAGTTGTGTATGGATACATTTTTCCATGATTTTGGCTAGTGGTGACAAAATAACTATGGGTCTGTAATTTGAGAGCTTAGTGGAACTGCCTCCCTTATGGAGCGGGATAACATGGGAAATCTTCCAAATGGTAGGAACGGCAGCTTCAGATATAGTTCTATTGATCAGAATGGATATTGGGTAGGCTACTGCATCAGTTGCTTTTTGTAAGTACTCGGCAGGGAGGCATTTGTACCATTAGTAATTATCTCTGTTTAGATGCAACTTTTGACAGCTGTATGGCTCAGTTCTGTACAAATGCAGTCTGTGTGACAATGGCATAAAACAAACAAAAATGTATGTGGATTATTTTAGTAATATGTGCAGAAAGGAGAGATTCCACTTAAATGCCTCATTTAAAATGTAACGTATTCTTGCAGCAGAGTCCATACTAAGTACTATACTTGGAGAACAGTCCCTATGGTTCATAGGTTCATAGGTTCATAGGTAGATACTAGGCTATCTGCCCTAGGGCATTTATAAGCCTAGCCAGAGTGTGTTTGGCTTTCGCCTCCCTTTTAGATTAGTTAACTGTGCCTCTGTATAGTAGGTCACAGAAGATAGCCCTTTAAGGATAGTTTACTGTGCCTCTGTCTAGCAGGAACTCAGAATATGGTACTATCATATTTATTTATTTATTTATCATTTGTTGACCAGGAATGTCCGACTAGGCTCCACAGAGCCTGTTTTCAGTGGAGACCCGGGGAGAAATGCCCCAGATGCATGTCTTTGGAATGTGGGAGGAAACCGAGTACAGGAGGAAACCCACGAACAACACAGGAACATGCAAACTCACCACAGAGAACCACCCCCCCGGAAAAAAAAAAAAGAACCTCTGTCTGCAGCAACGCACACTGCTGCTGCTGTGTGTGCTGCCCAATATTGTGGATTGAGAAACAATGTTACAAATGTTTGTAGAACATGGTCAGATTCACTATCCCTACTGTACTGTACTAACACTTGCATATCCAACAAATGGCACAGACATCAGAAACATGCCTGTTGGATCAGATTTATATTGACTGATACATGGCTGTTTTTCAGTACATACCATTGTATCTGTTTTGGCAAATACAGAAATTTTGGTCAATGTATTGTTTCAGTCCTGTGAATTGTACATAAAATGAGGAATGCATTATGCTGTGCAAGTCTGAATGTAGCACATCTAACCTGTATGTAGGAAACAAACAGATGATGCAGAAATTTGCTGTCTACCAGAGAAAGAACAAAAGGAAAGCTGCGATTTCTGGACCCTGTCTACATAATTTACTATCTTATTAGTATTTAGTAATGCTTAGGGCCATGGTGGTGCAGCGTTAGCATTGTCACCTCACAGCAAGAGGTTCTCCTGTTCAATTCTCGGCTGGAGTGCCTTCTGTATGGAGTCTGCATATCCTCCCCATGGTTGAGTGACATTAAAAGACATGCAGGTAGGTGTGTGGATGAATGGGTGTGCCTTCTTTGAAGGTTGGGTGTCAGGCTGGCAACTTAGCACTGTAAAAATCCACTGCCAGTCATTAGTGGATCGGAGTTCTGCTGTGACAACCCCTAACTGGGAAAAGCCGAAAGAATTTTTTATTAGTATTTAGTAATGCTGTTCAATGGTGTAGCAAACTAAATAATTAGACTGATTGCAGTTATAGGTGTGTCTGAATATATAACATGGAATCATGTGGACATGTACAGTGTCACCCATAGCCTGTATAAGAATATGCAATAATCTGGTGTAATAAGAGATCTATAGCCCGTCAGATGAGTATACTCTTTCACAAAATATACTAGTACTGACTGTTTTCAGTTGTTTCAGTCAAATCAGTCTTATTTTATTTATGAAATTATGTGTTTTGTTAACTGGGTTAACCCTACTGTGCCATGCAAAGTTTAGTAGTACAGGATACTAAAGTAATGCTGTGATCAGAGTATTATAAACAAGGATGATAATATGACATTTGAATATTCAGTACTCCACAGACATAAAAACAATATACACTGACATAATATCTACAAAGGTGTTATAAACAAAAATATTAAATACACAGGTACTGTGGGGAACAAGAGATTGCCAAACTAAGGTTCTGTACATGACAATAAACAATAAACTACTGAAAATGACGAATGGCAAGCAATGAGAAAAATCCGTTTATTGAGTATGAAACTAAAGTGCTTTTCGTACGTAGCATGTACGAACTTCTTCAGACAAGGGAACAGAAAGTTAAAGTGCTATATAAATACTAAAAATCTCAGAGTCAGCTGATGCATCAATTAAAATGCTAGGTTCATTAAAGACATATTACAAAATCAAAAAGTCTAATTAAATAATAAAATTAAAACAGTATAATAAAGTAAAATATAACACAAATATGTTAAGGCATATTAATATGCAACACCTATGAAAACAGTTTATAATAAAAATAACTATATAAATACATTACAAAAATAAAATGCAAATATAAAACGGCAGCAAAATATTACTTATACTGTGGTCTATTACTTATATATATAAAATGACGAATGGCAAGCAATGAGAAAAATCTGTTTATTGAGTATGAAACTAAAGCGCTTTTCGTACGTAGCATGTACGAACTTCTTCAGACAAGGGAACAGAAAGTTAAAGTGCTATATAAATACTAAAAATCTCAGAGTCAGCTGATGCATCAATTAAAATGCTAGGTTCATTAAAGACATATTACAAAATCAAAAAGTCTAATTAAATAATAAAATTAAAACAGTATAATAAAGTAAAATATAACACAAATATGTTAAGGCATATTAATATGCAACACCTATGAAAACAGTTTATAATAAAAATAACTATATAAATACATTACAAAAATAAAATGCAAATATAAAACGGCAGCAACATATTACTTATACGTTTGTTTTCTGCCCCAGAACCTTGTGACTCCTCTCTGTACCTCTACTCTTTGCCCACTAGGTGTCACTCTGTCCACATCTAGACTTACAGTACTGGTTTATTCCCTTCCATATTCTTCCTATTTTCACCTCTCTCACTCCTATCCCTTTCCATCTTTGTAGGGCTCTGTGACCCACTCCTCCTTATGCTACCTATCTCAAACCTTCTCTCTGCTAGCTTTTTCTGTTACTTTTTCCTTCCTCTCTGAACTCTGTGTGTCCCACTTCGTTCGCCCTGTGGGCTCACTCCGCTCCCCTCCCTACCCCCAATTCCCACCCACCCCCAGGAGTCCTAACCTTATACTTCCCTAGTCGCACCCCCTCACTCTTACAACCTATCCTGATCTTTCCCGCTAAAAACTAAACCCCTCCTCTCTGCACAGACTCTTCCCCCCTCCTTCCTCTACTGCTAAACCAACCTCTTCTCCTATTACTAGCTTCTCTCCTCTTCCTCAATTAACTTTCTTCCCATAAACTTCCACTCTCTACACCTATACCTATACTTTGTATTCTCCTTTCTCACCCCTACAGATCCTCCTTCTAATTCATTCCTACTTTCCTTTTGCCTTATACCTATAACACCACCTCTCCTACCCTTTCTTCCACTACTACTTTATAACTTCCCTTACCTCACCACTTCTATATATGACACCATACTTACCCACCATGTTGATAGTCTTAGCATTATTCTCTACCTCCCTTTATTCTTCTTACCTTCTTACCTTCTTTGAACACCCACTTAAAAACCATCCAAACTATATAAATAAACATACATCTATCATCCACACTTCTCTTACCTCATTCTTAAATTCTACCTCCACCCCTAGCTATCACCTTCCCAAATTCCATAGGCACTCTCACCTCACCTATGCCTTACCCTCTGATAAAAAAATGAAACAACTAGCCCTTCCTAAAAGCAACGTCACATCCAGACTTAATACTCCTACCTTACAAGATGGTGATATTCACCCCAACCCTGGCCCTTCATATCCCTCCCCTCAAGTATCTAAGCCTAACTTCAATAACACCCTACTCATAGGACATCTAAATATATGAAGTGTAAATAACAAAGTACCCTACTTACATGCCCTGTTAGACATTCACCACTTTGATATTCTGTGCCTCTCAGAGACTTGGCTAAAGCCAGCCACCAAAGACACTGAGATTATACCCCAAGGCTACAATTTATATAGGCTTGATCGTTCTAAATGTAAAGGTGGTGGAGTGGCAATTCTATTTAAGAACCATCTTAGCATCTCCACCCTCCCAGCCTGTCCAACCCAGGATGTTAAAGCTGAAGCCATCATCGCTAAACTTCAATTAAATGCTCAAAAAGCTCTTTACATCATCTGTATGTACATACCACCAGGCAACAATATACCTATCTTAGAAGACTTCCTCAGTTGGGTTTCCACTAACTACCCCCAAGAAACTATAATTCTGGGTGACTTTAATATAGACTGGAATACTATTAATAGTGAAAATCCCACCTGTCATATAAACTTACATGGTTTTACTCAATCCATTACCACTACAACAAGGCTTAATAAACCAAGTAAGAAACAGAGTATCTTAGACTGGATACTCATAAACAAAGTCAATGTCTCATACAAAGTAGGAACTATGCCTGATGACCTCAGTGACCACTGCCTAACCTATATCTCTAGAGAAAAGACTGACTATCAAAACCTCCCTAACACTAGAATAATACGCTCGACCAAACACTTTAAAAGTGACTTATTTCAAAATGATCTCAAAACATGCAACTGGAACCTCTTGAAATCACTTCCTCTTAATGAAGCAGTTTCATTCTTTAACTCGACCTTCCTTTCCATTTTGGATAAACATGCCCCTGAACACTCTATTAGAATGAAGTCTAATATAGCCCCATGGCTCTCAAAGGAAACAAAGAAATTAATTCATACTAAAAATAAAATCTGGGCCAAATGGAGATACCATAGAATCAGCTCTGATTTTCTTCATTTTTGCCAACTTAGAAATCTTACAAAAAAAGCTATAATCTCTGACAAAAAAACTACTACTGTGAACTTCAACAAACCCATTTAAATAAACCCAAACAATTCTGGTCTTCAATCAACAAACTCCTTTCACCTGGAACAGCTAAAACTCCCTCCCCCATAAACGCAGACCCAGATACCCCTAACCAAACTGCAAACGCTTTTAACTCCTTTTTTATAGAAACCATTCAATCTCTTGCTAGACAACTGAATGCCAATAACTTTTACCCTCCAAATAATCTTGTTGTTTCCCCCCACAACTTCACTCTTCATCCTATCTCTACCTCTTTCATCTACAAGCTTATTCTCAAACTGAAACCCTGCACCCCTTCTGCTGACAAACTCCCCTCTCTCTTTCTTCAAAAGGCTGCTAAACATATTGCATACCCTGTATCTATACTCATTAATAGGACAATCCAAGAGGGAACCATACCAGATATATGGAAAGTCTCTCATATCATCCCACTACACAAAGGTGGTAACTCTATTGACTACACTAACTTTAGACCTATTGCTCTCCTCTCACCTCTAGCTAAGATTATGGAGAAATGTATCCATCAGCAACTTGTACAGTATCTCTCTTTACACAACATAATAGCCAACTGTCAACATGGCTTTAGACCCCACCATAGCACCTCCACTGCCCTCCTTTCCTTTGTTGACACCATCAACAACTATCGTAACTCCAGTCTTTTCACCTCTGCTCTATTCATTGACCTCTCTAAAGCTTTTGACATGGTGAACCACTCTTCCCTTATTAACATCCTCGAATCCCTCTCATTTGATAACCTGGCTATAAAATGGTTTACTTCTTATCTTAGCAACAGACATCAAGCCGTTCGTTGGGACAATCATATCTCTTCCTTATTGCCTGTTTCTATTGGAGTCCCACAGGGCTCCATTCTTGGCCCACTTCTCTTCTCCCTTTACATAAATGATCTCAACACTGTAATCCCTCAAGCTACCTGCATCCAATATGCTGACGACTCCACTATTATTTGTTCAGCATCTACCTCTTCAGAGCTACTCTCTCTAACTCAAACTACTTTCAACACTGTAGAAACTTGGTTTACTAGACGGTACCTCCTCCTCAATGCTAAAAAAACTAAACTTCTCCTTTTCACTCCTACCACTTTAGCCTCCCCATTAAACTTCAACATCTTGTCTAATGATACCACTGTCATCTCTCCTTACACGACAACTAAACTGCTAGGAATAACCATCGACAACAATCTCACTTTTGATCAACACATCAATAACATCATCAAAACAGTTAACAAAAAAATAGGATCGTTATACCGTATTAAATCATTTCTTACACCTTCTACCAGAGCTACTATCGCCCACTCCCATCTGATATCTACCCTCTTTTACGCCTCACCTATTTTCACTAACCTTAAGAAGGCTAACCTAAATAAACTAGCAACCTGTTACAATAGCATTGCCCGCTTTGCCACCAGTAACCCTTTTAGAACACATCACTGTCATAACCTAAAACTCCTAGGCTGGCTTGAGCTACAAAACTGCCTTATGATTTCACAACTTACCATTGCCCACAATATACTTTACCAACCTGATAACACCCCTATACTTTCTCAACTTTTAATCCCTTATAATAATCTTACCTCCCTTCGATCTTCTTCTAAACTCATGACCAAATCTGTAAAATCCCATAACTTAGCTGGTGACTCTCTGTTCACCAATACTGTAGGTAGAACATGGAATCAGCTACCCACTGATATCACTCTAATCCCCTCCTTACCACTCTTCAAACAAAAAATCAAACTGTACTTCCAAAATCACTGGCTTTGTTCCTGTAGGACTCCTGACTAACCTTCTTCATTCCCCCTACTCTACTATACACTGTACTTATTAACTATACATATACTTTCTTCTTATAGCCCTGTTGCTCTCCTCTTATGCTCTGACCCACTCCTCCTTTTTCTCTCCCCTGTCCTCTTTTCCATCTTCTTACTTCTTCTCCTTACTGACCATTGCTTCTCACTCTTCTCCTCCCTTGTATTTCTTCATTAATCCCTGTTTTACTTCTTTCTCTCCGACAGATTATCGAAAAGAATTTGCTAATCTTTAGCTTTTAATTGTGATGCTTCTACTGAACTAGTATATATTTTTTTGGTGTGCCTTAGGTATTTTGTTGTTCTTATTACTAAATGTATATTCTTATTGTACTTAACTTTTTATTAATATGTCTCTTTGTAATTGATTTATGTGTGGAGCTTTTCTCCCCGGGCCTATACTGAAAATGGACATATATCCAGCTAGACTAGCCCGGTTAACAAATATAAAATAAATAAATAAATAAAATAAATTATACATGATATAACCTAAATTCTGAATATATGTAAGTAAATAAGTAGATAATTTAATAGATTAATAAATTGATAATAATACTACTATGTAATACTAATACTAAAAAATCCTATCTACTAAGGCTTTTAAGTTTTAGTAGGGCCATAATTGAACACATGTCATTTAACCCTGGCCAATTATATGAATACAATCTAATCTGCCAAAGTAGTTCTAACTTCTCTAATTCAATTTCTATAGGGCCACCCCTAATGCTGGATATTAATTGATCTAATATCCAAAATTTGAAAGTGTGTGCAGGATATTCTGAAACATGCTTAGCCAATGCATTATCTAATTTAGATTTTTTTATATTGTAAATATGTTCATAGATTCTGTCTCTTAATCTACGAACAGTTTTACCCACATAATAACATGGGCAAAACTGGCATATGGCTAAATAAATGACCATTTTAGAGTTACAATTATTTCTATACTTACTTTTTATATCAAAATTGTTAATGGTAAGAGAATTACTCACTAAAATAAATTTACAATAAGGACAGGAACCACAGCTGTGCATTCCTTTATTAATAACCTTGTGCTTGGTGTTATTAATACCCTCAAGTAGTTGTTTAAAATTTCTATCACTTCTTAATGTAAATCTTGGTACTTTACCTACTTTTTCTACTAATTCTTTATTTTCTCGTATTATATCCCAATTCTTGGATACAATTCCCTTTATGAAATTAAATCAGAATTATAGGTTAGAATCAAATTGTATTCAAAAGAAGGCGTTGTTCCCTTCTCCTTACTGTTAGTTATTAAATTAATTGTATTACAAAGGGAATTCTCTAATCCATTAATTGATATCTCCGAGGTTTGAATTCCACTAAGTCCTTGAACAATTGGTTTATAAATACCTCTATATCTCTTATCATAAATTTCATCTAATATATTATCTAGGAATCCCATTGGGTATGCTCTTCTAAAGAACATGTCCCTTAAGTTCCTACATTCCTCATGAAAAATCATCATCTCTTGTGATCATCCGTGTGGCCCTTACTAACTGTCCTTTCCCCACGGACTTTTTTTGAAACATGGGGTGAGCACTGGAAAAGTGTAGGAAAGTATTAGAGTAAGATGGCTTTCTATATAACTTAGTTTCATATTTTTTATCCTGATTGTTTTTAATTAGGAGCACATCCAAGTAAACAATCTGTTTTTCCTCAAAGTTAAATGTAAAATGAAGAAAATCAGTACTGATGTTAAAATATTTAACAAGATCTTCTGCTATACTGAGATCTCCTTTCAAAAGAATGAATATGTCATCCAGGTATCGGGTATAATAAGTGATTTGGGAATGAATGTGCTCATTACCAAACACAAAGTTCTTTTCACAATAACTCATAACTAAATTATAGAAGCTTGACCCGCAGCGTGAGCCCATAGCCACTCCACTCTTTTGATGAAAAAAAAAATATTATTAAAGGTGATGTAATTATGTGTTAAAACTATATTCAATAGTTCTTCAACTAGAAATAGTTCCGATATAGGTGCACCTTTATCTTTTAGAGTCAAAATTACCCATCCAATACCTAGATCTTGTGGTACAGAGGTATAGAGGTCTTTCACATCAACTGTGAGCAAATTAAGCTGTTCATTAAACTCAATATCATTGATTTTCTGTAAAAAGGACCAGGAATCTTTACATATACATGATTCAAGATTGACATATTTTTTAAGTATTCCATCAACTACTTTCGCACAAGCATATGTTGCACTATTCCTACCATTAACTATTGGCCTAAAAGGTGGATTAATGAGATCCTTATGAATTTTTGGCACACCGAAGATAACTGGAGCTATAGGAGAAGGCATAATTAAATAATTATATAAATCCATATCTATCCTCTGTTCAGTAAAGAGATAATTTATATAAATTTTAATTCTATTAATAGCCTGATTATATTCATTCAAAGAGGATTGTGTATAAGACTCGGATGACAGCATTAATTCAATTTTATTTTCATAATCTATCTGGTCCATAAAGACTAGACCGCCACCCTTATCTGGCTTCATAATACGCACTCTAGCCTCTTTCAAGTATTGTATCCATTTAAGTTCCTCATCTGTAAGATTATTACTGTCACCATTATTTCTTCTTATATGCTGCATATATCTAAAATCAAGCTCACGTATCTTTTCAAAAGTGTGCAATGAATTATGTAATGGTGGATTATAAGTGCTAGTAATTTTATACTGGTTCCCATTCATTCTGTCAGCATCCCCTAATAGGAATGCCAAATTAAGTTTCCGTACATACATTTTCAAATCTACAATACAGTTTGTAATGTGCAAGTTCTTCGTAGGTATAAAGGTAAGGCCCTTTGCCAAAAGGTTAGACAAATCCACAACAACAAAAACAGAGGCTAGAGTGCGTATTTGATACTTTATACAGGATAAAAAATATGAAACTAAGTTATATAGAAAACCATCTTACTCTAATACTTTCCTACACTTTTCCAGTGCTCACCCCATGTTTCAAAAAAAGTCCGTGGTGAAAGGACAGTTAGTAAGGGCCGCACGGATGATCACAAGAGATGATGATTTTCATGAGGAATGTAGGAACTTAAGGGACATGTTCCTTAGAAGAGCATACCCAATGGGATTCCTAGATAATATATTAGATGAAATTTATGATAAGAGATATAGAGGTATTTATAAACCAATTGTTCAAGGACTTAGTGGAATTCAAACCTCGGAGATATCAATTAATGGATTAGAGAATTCCCTTTGTAATACAGTTAATTTAATAACTAACAGTAAGGAGAAGGGAACAACGCCTTCTTTTGAATACAATTTGATTCTAACCTATAATTCTGATTTTTATTTCATAAAGGGAATTGTATCCAAGAATTGGGATATAATACGAGAAAATAAAGAATTGGTAGAAAAAGTAGGTAAAGTACCAAGATTTACATTAAGAAGTGATAGAAATTTTAAACAACTACTGGAGGGTATTAATAACACCAAGCACAAGGTTATTAATAAAGGAATGCACAGCTGTGGTTCCTGTCCTTATTGTAAATTTATTTTAGTGAGTAATTCTCTTACCATTAACAATTTTGATATAAAAAGTAAGTATAGAAATAATTGTAACTCTAAAATGGTCATTTATTTAGCCATATGCCAGTTTTGCCCATGTTATTATGTGGGTAAAACTGTTCGTAGATTAAGAGACAGAATCTACGAACATATTTACAATATAAAAAAATCTAAATTAGATAATGCATTGGCTAAGCATGTTTCAGAATATCCTGCACACACTTTCAAATTTTGGATATTAGATCAATTAATACCCAGCATTAGGGGTGGCCCTGTAGAAATTGAATTAGAGAAGTTAGAACTACTTTGGCAGATTAGATTGTATTCATATAATTGGCCAGGGTTAAATGACATGTGTTCAGTTATGGCCCTACTAAAATTTAAAAGCCTTAGTACATAGGATTTTTTAGTATTAATATTACATAGTAGTATTATTATCAATTTATTAATCTATTAAATTATCTACTTATTTACTTACATATATTCAGAATTTAGGTTATATCATGTATAAGTAATGTGTTGCTGCCGTTTTATATTTGCATTTTATTTTTGTAATGTATTTATATAGTTATTTTTATTATAAACTGTTTCCATAGGTGTTGCATATTAATATGCCTTAACATATTTGTGTTATATTTTACTTTATTATACTGTTTTAATTTTATTATTTAATTAGACTTTTTGATTTTGTAATATGTCTTTAATGAACCTAGTATTTTAATTGATGCATCAGCTGACTCTGAGATTTTTAGTATTTATATAGCACTTTAACTTTCTGTTCCCTTGTCTGAAGAAGTTCGTACATGCTATGGGCGAAAAGCGCTTTAGTTTCATACTCAATAAACGGATTTTTCTCATTGCTTGTCATTCGTCATTTTCAATAGTTTTTTTGGTGATTTGCATTTTCAATAAACAATAAATGGCAGGAGTAACTATATACTTGGCAAAGGTACCATGAGCTGTGATTAAGTATATATGACAAGATGATATGCTAATTTTGTTAAGCCTGAAGTACAAAAGAGATGGGCAGAAATTGATGTGCTCCTACTAAATGACTGAGTTTACTTGTATATGTAGGAAACATTAAGTATAGGCAGGCAAAGTGCTGTTACAGAGAGCAGATGTCAGCTTATGAGATGTAAGTAGCTGTAGTAGGACATGCAACAGTCATATTTCCTAGATGTAGTAAGACATGCAATAGTCATGTTTCCTAGCTGTAGTAGGACATGCAATAGTCATGTTTCCTAGCTGTAGTAGGTCATGCAATAGTCATGTTTCCTAGATGTAGTAGGACATTCAACAGTCATGTTTCCTAGCTGTAGTAGGACATGCAACAGTCATGTTTCCTAGATGTAGTAGGACATGCAATAGTCATGTTTCCTAGCTGTAGTAGGACATGCAATAGTCATGTTTCCTAGCTGTAGTAGGACATGGAATAGTTGTGTTCCTTTTGCCACCTATATTCCATTTCCTCACTCTTTTTTTAATTTCTACATCCCTGTTAAACTTAGACAAATATACTCCTTTGATCAGCTTCTATAGGAGATTTGTAGACGACTTGCTTTTTTTTTTGGGGGGGGGGGCACTGAAGGACAGCTTATGTGATTTATTAGCCATCTAGAGTCCACTACATCTTTTCTTAAATTTACATATATGTTTTTCCACCAGTGAAATAGACTTCCTTGATTGATACAACTAAGAATCTTCAGACTAAATTATATAGGAAACCTCGTAGAAGAAATGGTATCCTACATAGGGATAGTATGCATCCTGGCCATATATTCCAGACTGTTATTAAAGTTCAAACAAGGAGACTATCTTGACTGAACAATTGTGATGATGTTTTCAGACAAGATGTTTAGATGCTTAAAAGAGAATTTCATGAAAGAGGGTATAAGGAATATGAGGTTGAAAGGACAATTGTATGGGAGTTACGAATAGGGAGACTAAGGCAAAACAATATTTTTTAAATCAAGTTTTTGAGGCTGAGTCTTCTCAGGCCACTAGTAATAGGAATAGCCTGCCTATATTCTTATTGTATACTAGTGATATGACTGACATAATGAACATTATTAAATCGAATTGGTCTATATTGAGTTTGGACAATGACATCTCAAAGGTAGTTGGCCATAGATCAAATTTTGCCTTTAAGAATAAGAAATCTCTCAAAAGAAAACTTTGTTGTAAAAATGTGACACAAAAAGAAAGTAGACAGGATGGTGGTTGGGCAGGCACCAGTCAATGCGGTACATGCAATTTCTGTATGTTTAACACATCAACATGTTTTATTCATCCAGTTACTTGCTTTGTGTATAAATTTGAGGTTACAGCTAATTGTCAAACTAGGAATCTGATTCATCTGGCAACATACATAGCTTGATGCTGTTTCTATGTAGGAAAAACCAGCAGGTCACTGATGGAATGAGTCAGGGAACATATATATTGTAATAGGAATGGGGACAGTAAGAATGCATTAGCCAGACATTGTATGGAGAATGAGAATGAATATGGCTTTAGATTTCAAGTTATTGAAATTATTTCTGAAAATGTATGTGGGGGTGAAGTTAAAAACTTTAGTGAAACCAGAGAATTGCATTGGATTACATTATGGCAAGCTAATAAATACCCAGGTCTAAATGACAGGATTTCTATTAAGCCTGTATTAAAAGCATGATGTCTCTTTAAATAATACAAGCTGATGTTAGGTCTTTACCTTTCCTTGATTTTTATTGGCTGATTTGAATCAATGTGAGTGTATTAAAAAGTTTTTGCTGATGCAGTTTTTATATGGTCTGATGAAGCACTAGTGTTTGATGTGAAAGTGTTTACCTTATTAAACTTTTAAACTTTTTATACTTTCAGTCGTGTTTCTGTGCCTTGTTTTCTTTAGTTACATTGGTCTTTGGCTTGTAGGCACAGTTTATTCCTTGGGGATTTCATCTTTTGTTTCTGGAGGAACAATGAACAATGATGATAATCCAACATTTGAATAGTCAGTATTCCACAGATAAAAACAAAATATACACTGACATATCTACAAAGGTGTTATAAACAAAAATATTAAATACACAGGTACTGTGGGGGCCAAGAGATTGCCAAACTAAGCTTCTGTACATGACAGAAAACAATAAACAGGCCAGGACTAACTATATACTTTGCAAAGGTACCATGAGCTGTGACTAAGGATATATGACAAGATGATATGCTAATTTTGTTACGCTTGAAGTGCAAAAGAAATATGCAGAACTTGATTTGTTCCTACTAAATGACTGAGTTTACTTGGATATTTAAGAAACATTAAGTATAGGCAGGCAAAGTGCTGTTACAGAGAGCAGATGTCAGCTTATGAGATGTAAGTAGCTGTAGTAGGACACGCAGCAGTCATGTTTCCTAGTTGTAGTAGGACATGGAATAGTTGTGTTAATTTTGCCACCTATATTCCATTTCCTCGCTCTTTTTTCATTTATACATCCCTTTTACCTTATAACTCTTTCCAATTTTCTTTCTTCACTTGTGGATATCTCAAGTTGCCTCTGTCTTTTCTCATCATTCAGTGCCACCCCCCTGCAATTCTCTTTCCAGTTTTTTTAACTTTTGCTTTCTACCAATTTTATATGCATAGTCAATTTTTCATTTCAATGATAACACAGTTTTGCAAAATAGCCCATAATGTATTTTAGCAGTAATTCACATTTGAGTGGGGCTAATTGACTGGTATGGGTTTAACAACAAGAGTGAAACTTAAGTAGTCTGGCGAAGTCATTTTTGATAAACTACATCACAAACACCTAGTCATGAGTTATTGCCATTATACAATGACATTATTTTAAAAAGAAATCTGAGGAAATTCATTATATCATGAAGCTTTCTTTCCATTCCATCTCTGTTTGTCAATTTTACTGTCCAGAGACAGATAGTACATACATCATGGACAACTTACAGATGTAGTACACACAACAGTGACACCTTACAGATGAACTACACGTCAGGGACACTTTACAGATGTAGTACACATAGCAAGGACAATACAGAGATGTAGTACAGACAACAGGGACATCTTACAGATGTATTACACACACCAGGGACACATGCTAGGGATAACTTATAGATGTAATACACACACCAAGGACATCATGCAGATGTAGTACACATACCAGGGACACCTTACAGATGTAATGCACACAACACAGGCACCAAACAGATGTAGCAACCATGACAGGGACACCTTACAGATGCAGTACACACATCAGGGGCACCTTACAGATGTAGTACACCCACCATAGACACTTTACAGATGCAGTACACACACCAGGGAAATATTACAGATGTAGTACACACACCACAGACACCTTACACATGTAGTACACACACCAGGGACACCTGACAGATGTAGACCACACACCAGTGATGTCTTACAGATATAGTACACACACCAGGAATGCCTTACAGATGAAGTATGCATGCCAGGAACACTTTACAGATGTAGTGCACATGCCATGGACACTGTATAGATGTAGTACACATGCCAGGGACATTTTACAGCTGTAGTACAGACATCAAGGACACCTTATAGATGTAGTACACACACCAAGGACACTTACAGATGCAGTACACACATCACATATACCTTACAGATGTAGTTCACACAACAGGGACAGCTCACAGATGTAATGCACATGCCAGGGACATTATAGAGATGTAGTACACATGTGAGGGATATTTTACAGATGTAGTGCATGCAACAGGGGCTCCTTACAGATGTGATAAACATAAGAGTTACATCTCAAAGATGTAATAAACACACCAGGGACATGTTATTTAATTCACATACCAGGGACATTTACAGATATAGTACACACAGCAGAAACACCTTACAGATGTAGTGCATACTTTACAGATGTAGTACACACACCAGAGACATCTTACAAATGTAGAACACACACCACGGACACCATACAGATGTAGTACATACACCAGGGACACATTACAGATGTAGTACACATGCAAGGGACACCATAGAGATGTAGTACACATGCCAGGAATATTTTATACACCAAGGACACCTTACAGATGTAGTACACATGCCAGACACACCTTACAGTTGTAGTACATACACCAGGGCCACCTTCCAGATGTAGTACACACACCAGGGACATCTGACAAATGTAATACTTACAGATGTAGTTCACACATCAGGGACATAATACAGATGTATACATGCCAGGGACACCTGACAGATGTAGTACATACACTTGGGACATCTTACAGATGTAGTGCACATGCCAGGGACACTGTAGAGATGTAGTACACATGCCAGGGAGTACAGACATCAAGAACACCTTACAGATGTAGTACACACACCACAGCCACTTTACAGATGTAGTACACACAGCAGGGACACCTTACAGATGTAGTACATACACCAGGGACATCTTACAGATGTAGTGCACACACCAGGGACATGTTACAGATGTAGTACACACACCAAGGACAGCTTGCAGATGCAGTGCACACACCACAGACACCTTACAGATGTAGTACACACACCAGGGAAAGTTTACAGACATAGTACAAACAACAGAGACAGCTCACAGATGTAATGCACATGCCAGAGACATCATAGAGATGTAGTACACATGCCAGGGATATTTTACAGATGTAGTACACACAGCAAGGACACCTTAAAGATGTAGTACACATGCCAGACACACCTTACAGTAGTAGTACATACACCAGGGACACCTTCCAGATGTAGTACACACACCAGGGACATCTGACAAATGTAATTCACACACCAAGGACACCTTACCTTACAGATGTAGTTCACACACCAGGGACATCATACAGATGTAGTACACATACCAGGGACACCTTACAGATGTAGTACATACACCAGGGACATCTTACAGATGTAGTACACATGCCAGGGACACCTCACAGATGTAGTACACTCCCACATGCCAAGGACACTTTACAAATGTAGTGCTCATGCCAGGGACACCAAAGAGATGTAGTACACACACCAGGGATATCTTACAGATGTAGCACACACACCATGGACAGCTTACAGATGTGCATACACCAGGGACACTTTACAGTTGTAGTATACAGACCAGAGAAATGTTACAGATGTAGCACACTTGCCAGGGACACCTTATAGATGTAGTAAGCACATCAGGACACCTTACAGATGTAGTATGCATGCCAGGGACACGTGACAGATCTTGTGCACATTCCTGGGACACCACAAAGATGTAGTACACATACCAGGGACACCTTGCAGATGTGGTACATACACCAGGGACATATTACAGATGTAGTACAAACACAAGGTACACCTTATAGATGAGTACACATGTAAGCAACACTTTACACAGGTAATACAGACAGCAGGGACACTTTACAAATGTAGTACACATGTCCGACACACCTTACAGTTATAGTACACACACCAGGGACATCTTACAGATGTAGTACACCCACCAGAAACATCTCAAACATATAAAACGTACACCAGGGACACCAAACAGATGTACAGCACACCAGGGACATCTTACAGATATAGTACACATGCCAGGGACACCTTACAGATGTAGAACATACACCAGAGACATCTTACAGATGTAGTACACACACAAGGGACACCTAACAGAAGTAACACACACCAGGGACATCTTATAGATCTAGTACAAATGACAGGGACACCTTACAGATGTAATACACATTCCAGGGACAATTTATGGATTTAGTACACACACCACAGACATCTTACATATGCAGTACACACACCACTGAACCTTACAGATATAGTACACACACCAGGGACACTTTACAGATGTAGTACACGCACTATGAACTCTTTACAAATGTAGTACACACACCAGGGACATCTTACAGATGTAGTACACACAGCAGAGACACCATACAGATGTACTACATACAACTGGGCACCTTACAGATGTAGTACACACACCTGAGACATCTTACAGATGTAGCGCGCATGCCAAGGACATGTTACAGATGTAGTGCACATGCCAGGGACAACATAGAGATGTAGTAGATAAGCCAGGGATATTTTACAGATGTAGTACACACACCAAGGACAACTTACAGATGTAATGCACATACCAGACACACATTAAAGTTAGATAACATACACCAGGGACAAATTACAGATGTAGTACACTCACCAGGGACATCTGGCAGATGTAATACATACAACAGGGACACCTTACAGATGTAGTTCACTTACCATGGGCATCATACAGATGTATTACACATGCCAAACACACCTTAAAGTTATAATACATATGCGAAGATTGGATTAAGATAGGTGAAGGCTGCCAGCCGAGCCAGACAGAATTTAGGAGATAATTTTGTCATCTGTAAATATTAATGTAAACCACAGACTTGTGTCTTAAATGGTAAAATAGTGTTACATGTGGAACTGGAAAAAATGTAACAACAGTGCACTCTACTGACCAAGTAAAGCATGTTGTGACCCTTTGATGTAAACATGGCTCTGGCCAGACTAGATGAAGGAATTCTTGCTATTGCTTTAAGGCCAGAGTTAATGGACAGAATGTGCATCAATAAATGTTCTTTATTGCTCTGGTTTCTGTCCAGAGGTGAAGAATGTAAATGTAGTTTCTGTTAGCATGGGAACCCAGGGAAGTGTGAAGAATGATGTAATATGAACCAGGAATGCGATTTTTAAAACAGAGAGAATCAGAGAGCAGTAAGCATTTTTGTCTTGACCATCCAACTCATCAGCACTCTGCCTTTGCTCTGTATGTTAGTTATTTTAAAATTGTGTTTCTCTTAGAAATAGATAGAAACTAGAAATATTAGACTAAATGTTTTTCTGTGATGTCAGAACTGTACTACTGAATTATTTTAAGTATTTCTCTGTGATCTCTGAACTCTTGACCAGCACTGTGTAGTAAAAGTATTGTCTTGTATTTTGACTAATTGTTATTAAATATTTTTAAACCGTTTCAACTGTGACTGTTTTTGTAGAGATAATTTAAGCTCGTTAGAGTACTTGCATGCCTTTGGTAAAATTTTACAAAGCCACTCTAATAGCGTTAGCCCTGGGCTATACTACCAATTGGATAATAATATTGCACAGTAATAATTGGAAACCCTTTTAAGGGCCTTTGTGTAGCTGATAAATATTAGTGGGTGGTGGCAGCTGGTACTACCGTATAGTCTGGGAAAAGGGGGCACAGCTGGAGAACCTGTACCAGCTTTCTCCAGAAGTGTCTGTGTGGTTATATAAACTCTTCTGAAAGTGTGTGTTTGTGTGTGTATGTGTGTGTGTGTGTGTGTGTGTGTGTGTGTGTGTGTGTGTGTGTGTGTGTGTGTGTGTGTGTGTGTGTCAGCTACTTGGGCAGTGAGACTAAGCACTGTTTGGACAGAGAGGGTACTGGAGGTTTTAGCTTGCCCACTGGGCTGAGATCTGGACCCTATAGCTGTGCCAGTGGGGAGTCTTATTGGGGACCTGGAGAGCAGGGGAGTGACCAGCCCCAGACTGACTGTCATCGCTGTGTGCTCTTAAGGGAAATTTCACTTTACTGTGTGTATTTGTTATACTTTCCTCCTATATGAGATGCCTCTCACTGCTGTTAGTGGTGAGGATTGAGGTGCCTTGATTGCTGGTCCAGGGCACGGGCATCACAACATACACCAGGGAATCCTTACAGATGTAGTACACTCACCAGGGACATCTGTCAGATGTAATACACACAACAGGGACACCTTACATATGTAGTTCACACACCAGGGGCATCATATAGATGTAGTAGACATGCCAGGGACACCTTACAGATGTAGTACATACACCAGGGAGATATTACAGATGTAGAATACATGCCAGGGGCATTTTATAGATGTAGTACACATGTCAGAGACACCTTACAGTTGTAGTACTCATGCAAGCAACACTTTACAGATGTAATACACACAGCAGGGACACTTTACATATTTAGTACACATGCCAGACATACCTTACAGTTATTGTACACACACCAGGGACACCTACCAGTTGTAGGACACACACCAGGGACATCTCACAGATCTAATACACACACCAGGGACACCAAACAGATGTAGTACACACACCAGGGATATCGTACAGATCTAGTACAAATGACAGGGACACCTTACAGATGTAGTACAAACACTAGGAACATCTTACAGATGTAGTAAACACACAATGGACACCTTACAGATGTAGTACACACACCAGGGACACCATACACATCTAGTATAATTTACAGGGACACCTTACAGATGTAGCACACATGCCAGGGACACCTTACAGATGTAGTACACACACCAGGGACACCTTACAGATGCAGTACACATGCCAGGGAAAACTTACGGATTTAGTACACACACCAGGGACATCTTAAATATGTAGTACACACACCAGTGAACCTTACAGATGTAGTACACACACCGGGGACACCTTACAGATATAGAGCATACACCACAGACATCTTACAGATGTAGTACACACACCAGGGACACCTTACAGATGCAGATATAGAGCATACACCACAGACATCTTACAGATGTAGTACACACACCAGGGATACCTTACAGATTTACTAGGCATGCCAATGACACCTTACAGATGTAATACACACACCAGGGGCATCTTACAGATGTAGTACACACACCAAGAACAGCTTACCAATGTAATACGCATACCACTGACAACTTACAGAAGTAGTACTCACACGGCAGACACCATACAGATGTAGTACTCACACCAAGGAAACATAAATGATATAGTACATACACACTGATGTCTTACAGATGTAGTACACAGACCATGGAGACCTAACAGATGAAGTACGCATGCCAGGGGCACTTTACAGATGTAGTACACACACAAGGTACATCTTAAAAATGTAGGACACACACCAGGGGCATCTTACAGATGAAGTACACACACCAATGACACCTTACAGATGCAGGACATATGCCAGGGCCACCTTACAGATGTAGTACACTTGCCAGGGACATCTTACAGATGTACACACACTAGTGACATCATATACATGTAATACACACGCCAGGGTCATCTAACAGATGTACTACACACACCAGCAATGTCTTACAGCTGTGGTACACACACCGGGAACACCTTACAGATGTAATACACACACCAAGGACACCTAACAGATGTAGTAAACATGCCAGGGACATGTTATAGATGCAGTACACACACTAGTGATATCATATACATGTAATACACACACCAGGGACATCTGACAGATGTACTACACACACCAGCAATGTCTTACAGCTGTAGTACACACACCAGGAACACCTTAAAGATGTAGTATGCATCCCAGAGACACTTTACAGATTTAGTGCACATGCCAGGGACACCTTACAGATGTAGTACACATACATACCAGGGACACCTTACAGATGTAGTACACACACCAGGGGCACCTTACAGATGTAGTACACACAACATGGACACCTTACAGATGTAGTATGGATGCCAGGTGCACTTTACAGATGTAGTGCACATGCCAAGGATACTATACAGATGTAGTACACCCACTAGGGACATCTTACAGATGTAGTACACACACCATGGACACCATGCAGATGTAGTAGGCACACCAGGGACATCTTACTGATGTAGTATACACAACAGAGACACCTAACAGATGTAACACACTTGCAGGGACACCTTATAGATGGAGGATACACTCCAGGACACCTTACAGATGGCGTACACATGCCAGGGACACATTACACATCTTTTGCACATTCCAGGAACACCACAGAGATGGAGTACACATGCCAGGGACATCTTACAGATGTAGTGCACATGCCAGGGACACCTTACAGATGTAGTACACATGCAAGCAACACTTTACAATTGAATTATACACAGCAGGGACACCTTACAGATGTAGTACACATGCCAGTCACAACACACAGTTATACTAAACACACCAGGGACATCTTATAGATGTAGTGCACACACCAGGGGCATCTCACACATGTAATACACACACTAGGGACACCAAACTTATGTAGTACACACACCAGGGACATCTTACAGATGTAGTGCACATGTCAGGGACACCTTACAGATGTAGTACACATGCCAGGGACATCTTACAGATATAGTACACACACCAGGTACACCTTACAGATGTAGTACACACACCACAGACACCATACAAATGTAGTAGGGATGCCAGGTACACTTTACAGATGTTGTGCACATGCCAAGTATACTATAAAGGTGCAGTACACACACTAGGGACATCTTACAGATGTAGTACACACACCATGGACACCATGCAAATGTAGTAGGCACAACAGGTACATCTCACAGATGTAGTATACACAACAGAGACACATAACAGATGTAGCACACTTGCCAGGGACACCTTATAGATGTAGGACACACACCAGGACACCTTACAGATAGAGTACACATGCCAGGGACACATTACCCATCTTTTGCACATTCCAGGAACACCACAGAGATGGAGTACACATGCCAGGGACATCTGACAGCTGTAGTGCACACACCAGGGACACCTTACAGATGTAGTACACATGCAAGCAACACTTTACAGTTGTAATACACACAGAGGGACACCTTACAGATGTAGTACACATGCGAGACACACCTTACAGTTATACTAAACACACCAGGGACATCTTACAGATGTAGTACACACACCAGGAACATCTCACACATGTAACACACACAACAGGGACAGCAAACAGATGTAGTACACACACCAGGGACACCATACAGATTTAGTACACATGTCAGAGACACCTTACTGATGTAGTATGCACACAAGGTACATCTTACAGATGTAGGGCACACACTAGGGACACCTCACAGATGTAGAACACACACCAGGTACATGTTTCAGATGTAGTACAAATACCAGGGACACCTTAGAAGATTTACTACACACAAAAGGGACATCTTCCAGATGCAGTACACACACCAGTGATACCTTTCTGATGTAGGACACATGCCAGGGAGACCTTACAGATGGAGTACACCTGCCAGGGATATCTTACAGATGTAGTACTTACACTAGGGACACCTTACAGATGTAGTACACACTCCATGGACAACTTACAGATGTAGTACACAGACCTGAGACATGTTACAGATTTAATACACACATCACAGACACATTACAGATGTAGTACACACCATCGATGTCTTACAGATGTAGTGCACATGCCAGGGAGACCTTGATGTAGTACACACACCACAGACATCTTAAGCTGTAGTACACACATCAGGGATACCTTACAGATGTAGAACACATGCCAGGGACATGTTATATACACACACTAGTGACATCATATAGATGTAATACACACACCAGGGACATCTAACAGATGTACTACACACACCAGCAATGTCTTACAGCTGTAGTATACACACCGGGAACACCTTACAGATGTAATACACACACCACAGACACCTAACAGATGTAGTAAACATGCTAGGGACATGTTATAGATGCAGTACACACACTAGTGATATCATATACATGTAATACACACACCGGGGACATCTGGCAGATGTACTACACACACCAGCAATGTCTTACAGCTGTAGTACACACACCAGGAACACCTTACAGATGTAGTATGTATCCCAGAGACACTTTACTGATGTAGTGCACATGCCAGGGACACCTTACAGATGTAGTACACATACATACCAGGGACACCTTACAGATGCAATACACACACCTGGGGCACCTTACAGATGTAGTACACACACCATGGACACCTTACAGATGTAGTACGGATGCCAGGTGCACTTTACAGATGTAGTGCACATGCCAAGGATACTATACAGATGTAGTATACCCACTAGGGACATCTTACAGATGTAGTACACACACCATGGACACCATGCAGATGTAGTAGGCACACCAGGGACATCTTACTGATGTAGTATACACAACAGAGACACCTAACAGTTGTAGTACAACTAGTTGTAGTAAATAAATAGGACATGCTGGAGGGACAGATTCATAACCCAGAGGCTCCCTTCACTTTGGAATAAAATCCCAGTCCAGGTTAGGCAGAGTCCCTCATTGACTCTCTTCAAGAGGAATCTTGATGAGTGGATGGTAGATCGTAGGTTTACCCCGGGTATCACTTCTGTGTCACTGTTAGACAGAGGCACAGTATACTAACCTCGAAAAAGGGCATAGCAAAATAAATTTAAAATGGGTGGCAAAAGCCAAACACATTCTGGCTAGGCTTATAAATGCCCTAGGGCAGATAGCCTAGTATGAACGTATGAACCTATGAACCTATAACAGATGTAACACACTTGCAGGGACACCTTATAGATGGAGGATATACTCCAGGACACCTTACAGATGGCGTACACATGCCAGGGACACATTACACATCTTTTGCACATTCCAGGAACACCACAGAGATGGAGTACACATGCCAGGGACATCTTAAAGATGTAGTGCACATGCCAGGGACACCTTACAGATGTAGTACACATGCAAGCAACACTTTACAATTGAATTATACACAGCAGGGACAATTTACAGATGTGGTACACATGCCAGTCACAACATACAGTTATACTAAACACACCAGGGACATCTTATAGATGTAGTGCACACACCAGGAACATCTCACACATGTAATACACACACTAGGGACACCAAACATATGTAGTACACACACCAGGGACATCTTACAGATGTAGTACACATGCCAGGGACACCTTACAGATATAGTACACACACCAGGTACACCTTACAGATGTAGTACACACACCACAGACACCTTACAAATGTAGTACGGATGCCAGGTACACTTTACAGATGTAGTGCACATGCCAAGGATACTATAAAGGTGCAGTACACACACTAGGGACATCTTACAGATGTAGTACACACACCATGGACACCATGCAAATGTAGTAGGCACAACAGGTACATCTCACAGATGTAGTATACACAACAGAGACACATAACAGATGTAGCACACTTGCCAGGGACACCTTATAGATTTAGGACACACACCAGGACACCTTACAGATAGAGTACACATGCCAGGGACACATTACCCTTCTTTTGCACATTCCAGGAACACCACAGAGATGGAGTACACATGCCAGGGACATCTGACTGCTGTAGTGCACACACCAGGGACACCTTACAGATGTAGTACACATGCAAGCAACACTTTACAGTTGTAATACACACAGAGGGACACCTTACAGATGTAGTACACATGCAAGACACACCTTACAGTTATACTAAACACACCAGGGACATCTTACAGATGTAGTACACACCAGGAACATCTCACACATGTAATACACACAACAGGGACACCAAACAGATGTAGTACACACACCACGGACACCATACAGATTTAGTACACATGTCAGAGACACCTTACAGATGTAGTATACACACAAGGTACATCTTACAGATGTAGGACACATACTAGGGACACCTTACAGATGTAGAACACACACCAGGTACATGTTTCAGATGTAGTACAAATACCAGGGACACCTTAGAAGATTTAGTACACACAAAAGGGACATCTTCCAGATGCATTACACACACCAGTGATACCTTTCTGATGTAGTACACATGCCAGAGACACCTTACAGATGGGGTACACATGCCAGGGACATCTTACAGATGTAGTACTTACACTAGGGACACCTTACAGATGTAGTACACACACCGTGGACAACTTACAGATGTAGTACACAGACCTGAGACATGTTACAGATTAAATACACACATCACAGACACATTACAGATGTAGTACACACACCATTGATGTCTTACAGATGTAGTGCACACGCCAGGAAGACCTTGATGTAGTACACACACCAGGGACATCTTACAGATGTAGTACACACATCAGGGATACCTTACAGATGTAGAACACATGCCAGGGACATGTTATATACAGACACTAGTCACATCATATAGATGTAATACACACACCAGAAACATCTAACAGATGTACTACACACACCAGCAATGTCTTACAGCTGTAGTACACACACCAGGAACACCTTACAGATGTAGTACACATGCCACAGACACCTAACAGATGTAGTAAACATGCCAGAGACATGTTATAGATGCAGTACACACACTAATGACATTATATAGATGTAATACACACACCAGGGACATCTGACATATGTACTACACACACCAGCAATGTCTTACAGCTGTAGTACACACACCAGGAACACCTTACAGACAGACCTCCCAACCGTCCCGAATTACTCGTTTTTTACCGAGTTTTGGGGTCCAAATGAAGGGGTGCCATGATTCCCGAGTGGCACCCCTTCATTTCCGATTTCTTTGCTTTTGTTTTTTTTATTTTTTAAATTTTTATAGTTGAGCTGACGCCATCACGCGCCGATGACGCCAGCTCCGTCAGTGCTACCAGCCAGTCGAAATTGAGCTCAACGAGCTCACATCATCATTCCGCTGGCTGCAGCAGGCGGAACGGAAGTGCTTTGAAAATTTGAAAAGAAGCATGCTGGCTTTACAACTGTTGTATATTGTTACCGTCGAGAGAAGAATGCTGGCTTTGCTTATGCTGCTGAGAGTGGGAATTTGTATATGTTGGGTTTGCTTTGAGAGAGGGCCTTTTCGGATGGAAACTGCTGACTTTGCTGCTTGCTTTGTATATGCTGCCAAGAGACGAACTTTGCTTCTGCTGCTTTTGGATGCTGACTGCAAGAGAGGGACTTTGCTTCTGCTGCCATTTCAGAGGCTGACTGCTGGCTGGCTTTGGACTTTGCTGGGAATTAGGTAAGGGAAGTGTGTGTGTGTGTGTATGCAGCAAGCCCTGTGTATGTGTGTGTGTGTATGCAGCAAGCGCTTCTGTGTGTGTAGGTGAACTGCTGCATATTTATTTAATTTCTCCTGCTGCAAGCCAGTGCAAGGTGAATTGTGTATTTATTTAATTTATCCTGCTGCAAGGTGTCCGTTCTGGGCATCGCTCTGTTTGATTGAACTGTGTTTATTTAACTTAATTTCTCCTGCTGCAAGGCTTAACTGTGTACTTTTATCTTGATTCCTGCTGCAAGTTGTCTGTTCTGGGCCACTCACTCCTTTTAAACAAACTGACAAGTCCAGTGATATTTGAACAAACTATGGCTCTATTTATGTATATTTAATTTTGTGTGCATTACATATTTGCTGTGCTGCAATGCTCCTTATGATAGAACAAACTCAAACTATGCATGTATTTATTTGTGTGCATTTTGAACCTGTCTGGTGTGTATATTTTATATTTGATACTTGCTGTTTTGCTATGCTTCATATGAACAAACTGTGGCTATTTAATTCTTTTGTCTGTTCTTGTTTTCTGGCAAATCAGTGATAACTGAATTCACTAACTAATGATGGCAATCTGTTACATTTAAAATGCGCTCTTAAGTGTACTGTATTATACAAGGAATATAATTTAATAGTCAGGAAGGTGGATCAAAGAAAAGAACACGTTTCTTGTTTTGTGTGCAAGGGGCCAATGATTTGAAAACAGCACAAAGGTAATCTTTATCCACCACTGGCCAGTTGCATTTTCTTTGGATGTGGTGTGGGTTTCAATGCTGTTTCAATGAATGTGAGTTTCAAGGGCAGAGAAGTTTTAATGCCAAGTCTATTTTCATTGTGAGACGGTATTGCAGATGTCTATTAGCGCAATGTGCTGTAAAATGTAAAAATAAAATCTAACTAATCATTGTAGAAGAAGTAAAGCAGTATGCATGCACACACTAGTGTTTATGGTAAATGGGGAGAAATAACCAAGTAATGGGACATTGGAATGGCTGCAATAGGACTCTGGTACCATATTTTGGTTGTATGTTCTTCAGTTTCCGTTTGAAAGTTGGTATCCCACAATTCCATTGAAGTGGGTGGGGTTACATAATTGTGTATGCAAATTATATGTTAATCAGTGTACAGATTTGTACCTATTTTTCATGGGTCTTGTCCAGATTTTTGATGTTTCCAGGTTGAGAGGTATGCTTACAGATGTTGTATGCATCCCAGAGACACCTTACAGATGTAGTACATATGCATACCAGGGACACCTTACAGATGTAGTACACACACCAGGGGCACCTTACAGATGTAGTACCCTCACCAGGGACATCTGTCAGATGTAATACACACAACATGGACACCTTACAGACGTAGTTCACACACCAGGGGCATCATATAGATGTAGTACATACACCAGGGAGATATTACAGATGTAGAATACATGCCAGGGACATTTTATAGATGTAGTACACATGTCAGAGACACCTTACAGTTGTAGTAGTCATGCAAGCAACACTTTACATATGTAATACACACAACAGGGACACTTTACATATTTAGTACACATGCCAGACATACCTTACAGTTATTGTACACACACCAGGGACACCTAACAGTTGTAGGACACATACCAGGGACATCTCACAGATATAATACACACACCAGGGACACCAAACAGATGTAGTACACACACCAGGGATATCGTACAGATCTAGTACAAATGACAGGGACACCTTACAGATGTAGTACAAACACTAGGGACATTTAGTAAACACACAATGGACACCTTACAGATGTAGTACACACACCAGGGACAACTTAGAGATGCAGGAAACATACTAGGGACACCTTACAGATGTATTACACACACCAAGTACACCTTACAGATGCAGTACACATGCCAGGGACAACTTACAGATTTAGTACACACACCAGGGACATCTTAAATATGCAATACACACACCAGTGAATCTTACAGATGTAGTACACACACCAGGGGCACCTTACAGACTTCGTGCATACAACACGGACATCTTACAGATGTAGTACACACACCAGGGACACCTTACAGATTTACTAGACATGCCAATGACACCTTACAGATGTAGTACACACACCAAGGACAGCTTACCAATGTAATACGCATACAACGGACATCTTACAGATGTAGTACGCACATGACAGACACCATACAGATGTAGTATTCAGACCAAGGAAACCTAAATGATATAGTACATACACAGTGATGTCTTACAGATGTAGTACACACACCATGAAGACCTAACAGATGAAGTACGCATGCCAGGGCCACTTTACAGATGTAGAACACACACAAGGTACATCTTAAAGATGTAGGGCACACCCTAGGGACATCATACAGATGCAGTACACACACCAGTGACACTTTACGGATGTAGGAAATATGCCAAGGACACCT
>NC_056741.1:1855622369-1855689869 GCF_019279795.1 Protopterus annectens
GCTTTGCATACATACTATGGTGTGTGGTGGCTGTGCAGCTGATTTGTGTTCTAATGCTCTTTTCGGACATTATCATATTATTTCATTGCTTTACAACTTCTGTGCACACATCCCGGGGGTCTGCTGTTCTTTCTACGCACGTGCCATTTATGTCATTTTTACATTTTTGCATATTTTCTTTGGACATTCTCGGTGCCTTTCCACATTGGCATATTGCACCTATATGATACCTGACTTTGACAGCCTTCCGTTACTCCTCCGGTATGTTTGGGTAAATGTAAACCGTTTTTTGGTTTACATTGCCGTTCTTACGCTCGCGCGCCCGTGGATCGCTATTGCCCTCATTTGCATGGTGCAATACCGCACACAGTGTGTTTTGCATACCTACGCCGGGGGCGGGGACCGTCCGGCGCACGCCGGTAGTGCACGTGGAATTCATTCATACCTGAATCGCTAAGCAGCCATATTTGGCGTTATAACGCCGACGCTATGCTGGCGCCTGGCGCAAGGTTCATGAATCCCGGGGCCAGTCTATATTTTCTATTATTACTGCCCTTAGTGAGCATTTAATAGTGTCAATGTATTATTCTCGCTGGTGTTTTTTCTCCTGACTTGATTCTGATAAGGCTACCCCTCCCCCATCAAATCCAATTACACCTAAAAAGGAAACGTCAACAAAAACATGCTTCATCCTACAGTCTGCGAATCTGTTGTTGCCTTGATCCAGCCTACTAACCAGTTACGTTTTCCCTATCTCCTGTTTCAGGTACGGGAGAACCAAACCTTTAGGCACAAGGAGAGGTTCAGGGTAAGAGACCCCTTGTCGGACATAATACTCTGTCCCCAGATATTTTGTCCTCTAGTGTTGTGCATAGTAAGAAGAAACAGAAACTTCAACACATGGCAGACAATCAGGTTATTATAATGTATAAGGTTGACGTGATTTCCTTAGTTAAGAGTGTTTTATAGTCAGCTAACCTCATTGTCTGTGCTCCTATTCAGGAGGACTTTGTTGCTATCTTCCCTAGAGATCAGTCTAGCAATGCAGATTTTGATGAGGACTATGATGCAGACAGTAGCGAACACTACGATTCCATCCAATATGATTTTTTGGAAGGTGAACAAGTTCAAAAGCCCAAGCAGGTTTTCAGCTTTCCACAGATGCTAGCTAGTTTAGATTTATATTTGACTGGAAACAATCAGGAGGTATGTCAGAAATAGCTAGAGTTTATGATCTTATGAATGTCAGTTCAAATGTTTGGCTTTCCTGCTCTGATACCAGCTTTAGAATATGTTTATAAGACTGCAAGTAAAACCCCTTTGGTTAGTGAACCAATTCCTTAAAAGGCTATGAGGAAGTACAATGTGTACTCTGATCTTGAAGCTTTCTTTGCCCTTTGTATGATTACTTCGCTGCAGTTTCTCCAGCTGCTAAATCTAAGAAGAGAACATTGGATTCTTCTAACCCTACACCATCAAATAAAATTGGCAAGAAGTTAGAATCTTTGGAGGGGGGGGGGGTTGGCTCAGTCTAGGAATTTAGTCTTTAGAAATTTAAATTATCAGGGCTTCATGTGGAAATTTATTTTGAATGTGCTTACAGTTTAGATGACTTTGCTGAACCTTTGTCTGCTGAACTAGAGTGTTATATAAATATGATTGTTTATGATGTAACTCAGGTTTTGAAGCATGCTTTAAGGAGTGTCTTGAAAGGTGTGACACTTTCTAGATACACTGCTACTTCTATTGCATTGAGAGGTAAACTGATGTATGGATTAGCAAGAATTTTTCATATTCCTTGGTTCTCCCCCTAACAAGACACCCAACTTCTAAGGGCAGAACAAACAAAAATCCTAGTGTAACAAGAGTCAGGAACCAAGAGGAAATGGCAGGAGTACAATGCTTCCAAATCAAATAAAACGAGGTTCCTTTCCCAACAAAGATCATTCCCCTGCTAAAGAATGACTATGCCAAAACTCAGGACATCCTGCCCCTCATCTCGTTTCCACTTCCCCCAGGGTTTCTCTAACTTTGAAGCCTGGCTGCAAAACTCAGACAAGAGATGCTGAGAATCATTTACTGAGAATACTCTTGGCAGTGGACAGAAAATCCTCCATCTTTCATGGAAAATCCCCCCACATCCACCAGACTAGACACATCTGTTCTCTCTGGTACTATTTCACAGGCTGCAAGCAGGGGTGATAGAACATGTTCCTGCACTAACAAAAGGAAACAGAAAAGGATTTTACACCACAATCTTTTTGGTCTTATCTAAATTCCTTTCTGAAAGTGCCAAGTTCAAAATATTTATCCTGCAGACAGTTCTTCCTCTTCTTCTGGGCCATCATTTCTTGGTGACCTTACATCTGAAGTATGCTTATCATCCCATTCCAATTGCTCCTAACTTCAAGTTAAACCTACAAAACTCCTGTCTCAACTCCTCACAAAGAATTGTTTTCCTGGGGTGTATGTTGGACACAGAAGAAAAAGTATGGCCTTTATACCAGAAGACAAAGTTCTGACTTTTCTGAACATTTTCAGGGATTTCTTTCATCAAGAAGCTGCCTCTACACAAAAGTTTTTCAAATGTCTAGGCCTCATGAAATCAATGATCTTCATATTACCACTTACCAAACTCTACACAAGAAAGATACATTGGTTGTTGTTTGTCTTTTCGGCTTTTCCCGGTTAGGGGTCGCTACAGCGGAACTCAGGTCCGCTAATGATTGGCAGTCAATTTTTATGGTGCTGAGTTGCCAGCCTGATGCCCAACCTTCAACGAAGGCACTCCCATTCACGCATGTCTTTTGGAGGCCACTCGACCATGGGGAGGACATGCAGACTCCACACAGAAGGCACTCCAGCCGAGAATCGAACAGGAGAACCTCTTGCTGTGAGGTAACAACGCTAGCGCTGTATCACCATGGATCTAAAAAGAAAGAAAGATACACTGATACTTAAAAAAAATCCTGGACCCAGCATCTGCATCTCTTGCAGTTCCAGGTACCAGTGCTGGGTTTTATGAAGTGAGAATTACATTGGTGGAGGGATTGGATGTCTTTCAGTCCAGACATAGCCTTCTCTGTCTATACCCCTGGTCGATCGGTCTAGACGGAGGTGTCAGATTTTGCATGGGAAGCATTGTCCAGGGGAGTTCAAGTGCAAGGTGAATGGGATCCTTCAGACTCTACAAAGTATATAAATGTCAAAGAAAGTTTTAGCAGTGGCTCAGATCTTAAAAACTCCTTGGCCTCTTATGGTCTCCAGGTCCCTCTGTATTGGTCACAGCCAACATCACAGTCATGTGGTACCTTAACAACCAAGGAAATACAAGGTCATACCCACTTTGCCTGTTGGCGGTGATGGCCTGCCAGCTAGCTATACATCATTCGCTGAGATTCCAGGCCTCATGTATCCCATAAGAGCAAAACATAGTGGCAGAGAAACTACTCAGATCCTGGTCAGAGCATGACAAGTGGAAACTCAGGACATACGTCTGCTGGATTTGGTCCAGATGCTGGGAACACCTCAAATAGATCTCTTGACATCCTTTCCAAACAGACACTTGGAAAGTTTTTGTTTGAGACATCTTTGTAGCCACACTTGGAGGACAAATGCATTCTCATTATCTTGGATATGAATGTTCCTTTATGCCTTTCCTCCATTTCCACTGATACCCACGGTACTTCTGAAGATTCAGAAAGATTTACCAAAGATCATTTTGGTGACCCCTCCCTTTTATCCAGGCAAAGTTGATCCTCCGTTTTAACGGGATTGGCCAAGGGTAATTTCCAGAAGCTTCCTCATACTTTGGATCTGCTCAAAAACGATCAGGGGCAACTAGTGCATCACAACATAGAACAATTACTACTGACAGCTTGAATATTCTACCTTTATACCTTTTGGGCACTTTTTCCATGATGATGTGCAACAGGTATTGGAGGCATTGAAGAAGGCAAGAAAACATGCAATTAGAAAATCGTATGCTTATAACTGGAAGAGGTTTTCTCGTTGTACTCAGCCAATAGCAGAGGGCCTGATAGGGTGTCTTGCCTTCTTGTTTTGAAATATTTATATGAGCTACTCAATGAAGGCTTACCTTATGCATCTATCAAGTTACATCTTGCAGCCATTTCAGCTTATTTGTTTCTTTTGTGGTTAATGAATATATAAGAGGAGTTTTGCAAGTTAGACCCACTTGAAAGCAAATTCCTACTCCTACTTGGGATCACAACTTTGTTCTTAAAAAAGGTAACTTTACTTTATATCTCCTTTTGAACCTGCCTTACAGACTGCTTTAAAGTTCACTTGGAAAACTGTTTTGTGTATTGCTCTGACATCTGCAAGACGGGTCTCGGACGTGCAGACTCTCATCGTAGGCCAACATTATCTGATTTTCTACAAGAACAGGGTTGTTTTACGCACTAATCCATTTTTTCATGTCAAAAGTTTTTTTCTTAATTTATCCTAAATCAAGCTATTAGTATCTCACTTTTCTTCCAAGAACCCCAAAACACAGGAGAGAAGATTCTGCATACCTTGTATGTGCACAGGTAGCTCAGACATTATTTTGACAGAATTAAATCTTTCAGTAAAGCTGAACAACTGTTTACTCCCTATTACCTAGTCTGAGGCTAAAAAGGAACAACCTGTCTCTAAGTAACTGCTCGTTAGTTGTCCTCTGCTATTTTCTGTTACTCCCACCATGGTACATCCATTCCAGGCAAGTTTAAGGCAAAATCCATTGGGGCCTTACCCTTTTTGGTGGCATGTTGGAAAGGAGTGAACTCAAGCATTTTAGAGGCAAAAACATGGTCCTCTGTTTGTACATTTACAAAGCACTACAAACTGGATTATTTCTCAAGTTCCAGAGTGGGTTTTGTGAGAGCCATTCTGCAGAGGCTCCCAGATTCTTATCCTTCCTCCTCCCATGTAGGGTAAGCTTTGGGAATCCACCCATATTCCACTGGGGCAGTATGAATGACGAACACTGTACAGATGAGTAAGTCCTACCTACCTGTTACAGTAGGTATTTGAATTTCACACTGGCTCCGTTGCAGCACCTACTCACCATCCTCCTTATTTTGTGAATAATTCAATTGTATCTAAAGTTCTTGTGTTGATGGTTGGGGTTTGGCTATTTGTGATGGTGTTTTCTGGCTGTAAATTGGTTGGTTTCAGGCAATTTTGACTTTGATCCTTCTTGATTCGTCATACTTAGCACAAAAAGTCTGAATAGCTGACTTTCTGTGACAGGCATTAAGCTTCCCCTGATGGGAGGGGCTTAGCCAATATCCTATCACAGAGAGTAGTGGTTGAGATTCTGAGCTCTGGATAGCTGCTTCCAATATGGGTTTGTGCCATATGCTACTGAGTTTGTGCAAAGTTCAGACATCTGCTATTACATGTAAGTAGGACTTATACAACTGTCCTTTCCTTTGAAGAAGTATCCAAATGGTCAGCATACAGGTATGATACAGCTCACTTTTAAATTTCAGTACTTGGCAAAACATAAATGAAACTCATTAGCTTCTGAATAATTGCCTGAGCATCTGTCATTTTGATTTGCAAAATAAATGTACTAGGTCATGTTCCAAAGCAGACTGGATAAATAAAACAGGGATCCTTACCTGATGAGTAAGGCCTGTATCCACCTCTGAAGCATGAACATTCCATCACATTCTAAGTGCCATTTTTTGACATCCTTACAATGTCATTGAAGCTCAGATGGACAATGAGTGTCAGTAGCTACCTCTGTACTAGCTAATATGTGTTTCTTCTGTTTGGCTAATTAAATACATTCTGCTGTGCCTCATACCAGAATGAATGATGGGCAGGTAATCAGTATCCCACAATGACAATGTTAGTATTTTTTTCATGAATATTATTAGAATATTAGAAGGGTCCAGCACAACTGAACCAAAAAGCAAATTCACTCTACTTTTCTCAGACACACACACACACACACACACACACACACACACACACACACACACACACACACACACACACACCATACCTCTCAACCTCTTAACACAAGAAATCTGGACAAAGCCTATAATAATGGGGGGACAAATGCCCAAAAATAGACAGATTTTAAATATTTCTCTTATAAACTTAAAAAAAGTTGTTAGAATAACAGGATTTGTGTTAGCATGCATTACTTGAAGGATATGAAATCTAAAACTCAAGTGTATGTCATTATTTAGTGAATTCAATTCTCAGTAATTTGTCAGGAAACTAAAAATTTTATAAAGAACAGACCAAAAACATGAGGCAAAAATCTGGACATTCAGCAAAAAGCAGGACAGTTGAGAGCTATGGCACATAGACTTACACACGCACACACACACACACACACACACACACACACACACACACACACACACACACACACACACACACTCTCTCTCTCTCTCTCTCTATTTGTGTAAGTGATAAATTATTCCATATCATCTGTCAGTAAATATGAAAAAACATGACATGAACAGAAAAGGCAGCTTACTTATAGAATCAAATCATGTACAGCCTCCTGAACTGTCTTTATCCCCTACCCACTCATGATCACTGCACAATGACTTTTTGTTTATCTTCTTTACAACACAATCCATATGTGCTTAAATCTTGCTGCAAATGAAGCAAACACCATTGCCTTGGGTAATGTGTTTCATATCATCACCTGCAGGAAAAGTAATTCTTCAGACTTCGTCTGAATTCCATTTCCTCCTCTCATGCCCTCTGCTGAATTCCACTCCCACCTGTTATGTCCTCTCCCTCCCTCAGTCTCCTTTCTATCCAGTAATTCTTCTTCCCTTCTTCCTCTCCCATTCACGTTTTTTCTATAATGGACTGTACTTTGTACCAGAGTAGCACAGGTCCTCCTATTTCTGTCCCCTACCAGCCATGGTGTGCCTAGGTTTGTTCCCTGATTCTAACAAGACATACTTGTCACCAAATGAGGTGACATTCATCTGACCTGTAGGACAGAAGACATGCTTCTCTCCAGGGAATGTGTTTTGACCTCACGCAGCAGGGATAAGTCCGTGTTCAATGTAATGTCAGAATGTCACTGGACTAGTTAATCTCAACCTGTTATGGTTTTTGAACTCTGCGTTTTCTTCACACCTCTCTCTTAGACTAAGGTGGTATGGCAGTGTTAGAATGCATCATTTACCTCCTCCTTTCTTCTTATTTTCTCTGTTTAGCATCCTCTATACATATCTTTTAAGTGTGAAAGATAGTAAAGAAAATCTCCCAAAACAACACTGAGAGGAAAGCTAGCAAAATATGGCTCAAAACATCCTCTCTTCCTGGGCATTCCTGCTGCCAAAGTTTAAAGAAGTTAACCTTAGGACATGGAATAATTACCCCCTACTTCTAGACATCAGCTATATGTAACTGGTGTATGTGGTTGAAGATACATGTAATTGATAAAACAGCGGAAAATAAAATAAACTGTTTTAAGAAGGGGGGCAAGCCCCCCTGCAACCCCCACACCCCCCGCTACTCAAACATACCAACTAAGAGATCACACCTCATTGAACAAAATGGAAACCTCCGCTTATGGAGATTTTCATGGAAATGCTCGAACTTTTACAAATTAGAACTTATGGTCTTGACCATATGAGGTTCGAACTTGTAAAAGTTCGACTACGTGATAGGAACCCAAGTGATACTAGAGTACGGAGAGCAGAGTGTCATGAACAGAACGGATCACCACAACATGGGGAACCTGATGTTATTAATTTATTCAGAAGTATGGGAGTTTCCTTATAGCTCAATTTCCTACAATGGTAGGACTCTACCCTCTACTCTAGACTCTACTCTACTCTATAATACTCTTGGCAGTGGACAGAAAATCCTCCATCTTTCATGGAAAATCCCCCCACATCCACCAGACTAGACACATCTGTTCTCTCTGGTACTATTTCACAGGCTGCAAGCAGGGGTCATAGAACATGTTCCTGCACTAACAAAAGGAAACAGAAAAGGATTTTACACCACAATCTTTTTAGTCTTATCTAAATTCCTTTCTAAAAGTGCCAAGTTCAAAATATTTACCCTGCAGACAGTTCTTCCTCTTCTTCTGGGCCATCATTTCTTGGTGACCTTACATCTGAAGTATGCTTATCATCCCATTCCAATTGCTCCTAACTTCAAGTTAAACCTACAAAACTCCTGTCTCAACCCCTCACAAAGAATTGTTTTCCTGGGCTGTATGTTGGACACAGAAGAAAAAGTATGGCCTTTATACCAGAAGACAAAGTTCTGACTTTTCTGAACATTTTCAGGGATTTCTTTCATCAAGAAGCTGCCTCTACACAAAAGTTTTTCAAATGTCTAGGCCTCATGAAATCAATGATCTTCATATTACCACTTACCAAACTCTACACAAGAAAGATACATTGGTTGTTGTTTGTCTTTTCGGCTTTTCCCGGTTAGGAGTCGCTACAGCGGAACTCAGGTCCGCTAATGATTGGCAGTCAATTTTTATGGTGCTGAGTTGCCAGCCTGATGCCCAACCTTCAACGAAGGCACTCCCATTCATGCATGTCTTTCGGAGACCACTCGACCATGGGGAGGACATGCAGACTCCACACAGAAGGCACTCCAGCCGAGAATCGAACAGGAGAACCTCTTGCTGTGAGGTAAAAACGCTAGCGCTGTATCACCACGGATCTAAAAAGAAAGAAAGATACACTGATACTTAAAAAAAATCCTGGACCCAGCATCTGCATCTCTTGCAGTTCCAGGTACCAGTGCTGGGTTTTATGAAGTGAGAATTACACTGGTGGAGGGATTGGATGTCTTTCAGTCCAGACATAGCCTTCTCTGTCTATACCCCTGGTCGATCGGTCTAGACGGAGCTGTCAGATTTTGCATGGGAAGCATTGTCCAGGGGAGTTCAAGTGCAAGGTGAATGGGATCCTTCAGATGCTACCAAGTATATAAATGTCAAAGAAAGTTTTAGCAGTGACTCAGATCTTAAAAATTCTTGGCCTCTTATGGTCTCCAGGTCCCTCTGTATTGGTCACAGCCAACATCACGGTCATGTGGTACCTTAACAACCAAGGAAATACAAGGTCATACCCACTTTGCCTGTTGGCGGTGATGGCCTGCCAGCTAGCTATACATCATTCGCTGAGATTCCAGGCCTCATGTATCCCATAAGAGCAAAACATAGTGGCAGAGAAACTACTCAGATCCTGGTCAGAGCATGACAAGTGGAAACTCAGGACATACGTCTGCTGTATTTGGTCCAGATGCTGGGAACACCTCAAATAGATCTCTTGACCTCCTTTCCAAACAGACACTTGGAAAGTTTCTGTTTGAGACATCTTTGTAGCCACACTTGGAGGACAAATGCATTCTCATTATCTTGGATATGAATGTTCCTTTATGCCTTTCCTCCATTTCCACTGATACCCACGGTACTTCTGAAGATTCAGAAAGAATTACCAAAGATCATTTTGGTGACCCCCTCCCTTTTATCCAGGCAAAGTTGATCCTCCGTTTTAACGGGATTGGCCAAGGGCAATTTCCAGAAGCTTCCTCATACTTTGGATCTGCTCAAAAACCATCAGGGGCAACTAGTGCATCACAACATAGAGCAATTACTACTGACAGCTTGAATATTCTACCTTTATACCTTTTAGGCACTCTTTCCATGATGATGTGCAACAGGTATTGGAGGCATTGAAGAAGGCAAGAAAACCTGCAATTAGAAAATCGTATGCTTATAACTGGAAGAGGTTTTCTAGGTTGTACTCAACCAATAGCAGAGGGCCTGATAGGGTGTCTTGCCTTCCTGTTTTGAAATATTTATATGAGCTACTCAATGAAGGCTTACCTTATGCATCTATCAAGTTACATCTTGCAGCATATCAGCTTATTTGTTTCTTTTGTGGTTAATCAATATATAACAGGAGTTTTGCAAGTTAGACCCACTTGAAAGCAAATTCCTACTCCTACTTGGGATCACAACTTTGTTCTTAAAAAAAGGTAACTTTACTTTATATCTCCTTTTGAACCTGCCTTACAGACTGCTTTAAAGTTCACTTGGAAAACTGCTTTGTTTATTGCTCTGACATCTGCAAGATGAGTCTCGGAAGTGCAGACTCTCATCATAGGCCAACCTTATCTGATTTTCTACAAGAACAGGGTTGTTTTACGCACTAATCCATTTTTTCATGTCAAACGTTTTTTTCTGAATTTATCCTAAATCAAGGTATTAGTATTCCACTTTTCTTCCAAGAACCCCAAAACACAGGAGAGAAGATTCTGCATACCTTCTATGTGCACAGGTAGCTCAGACATTATTTTGACAGAACTAAATCTTTCAGTAAAGCTGAACAAATGTTTACTCCCCATTACCTAGTCTGTGGCTAAAAAGGAACAACCTGTCTCTAAGTAACTGCTCGTTAGTTGTCCTCTGCTATTTTTTGTTACTCCCACCATGGTACATCCATTCCAGGCAAGTTTAAGGCAAAATCCATTAGGGCCTTACCCTTTTTGGTGGCATGTTGGAAAGGAGTGAACTCAAGCATTTTAGAGGCAAAAACATGGTCCTCTTTTTGTACATTTACAAAGCACTACAAACTGGATTATTTCTCAAGTTCCAGAGTGGGTTTTGTGAGAGCCATTCTGCAGAGGCTCCCAGATTCTTATCCTTCCTCCACCCATGTAGGGTAAGCTTTGGGAATCCACCCATATTCCACTGAGGCAGTATGAATGACGAACACTGTACAGATGAGTAAGTCCTATCTACCTGTTACAGTAGGTATTTGAATTTCACACTGGCTCAGTTGCAGCACCTACTCACCATCCTCCTTATTTTGTGAATAATTCAATCGTATCTAAACTTCTTGTTATGATGTTTGGGGTTTGGCTATTTGTGATAGTGTTTTCTGGCTGTAAATTGGTTGGTTTCAGGCAATTTTTGACTTTGATCCTTCTTGATTTTTCATACTTAGCACAAAAAGTCTGAATAGCTGACTTTCTGTGACAGGCATTAAGCTTCCCCTGATGGGAGGGGCTTAGCCAATATCCTATCACAGAGAGTAGTGGTTGAGATTCTGAGCTCTGGATAGCTGCTTCCAATGTGGGTTTGTGCCATATGCTACTGAGTTTGTGCAAAGTTCAGACATCTGCTATTACATATAAGTAGGACTTATACAACTGTCCTTTCCTTTGAAGAAGTATCCAAATGGTCAGCATACAGGTATGATACAGCTCACTTTTAAATTTCAGTACTTGGCAAAACATAAATGAAACTCATTAGCTTCTGAATAATTGCCTGAGCATCTGTCATTTTGATTTGCAAAATAAATGTACTATTTCATGTTCCAAAGCAGACTGGATAAATAAAACAGGGATCCCTACCTGATGAGTAAGGCCTGTATCCACCTCTGAAGCATGAACATTCCATCACATTCTAAGTGCCATTTTTGACATCCTTACAATGTCATTGAAGCTCAGATGGAAAATGAGTGTCAGTAGCTACCCTGTACTAGCTAATATGTGTTTCTTCTGTTTGGCTAATTAAATACATTCTGCTGTGCCTCATACCAGAATGAATGATGGGCAGGTAATCAGTATCCCAAAATGACAATGTTAGTATTTTTTTTCATTAATATTATTAGAATATTAGAAGGGTCCAGCATAACTGAACCAAAAAGCAAATTCACTCTACTTCTCTCAGACACACACACACACACACACACACACACACACACACACACACACACACACACACACACACACACACACACCATACCTCTCAACCTCTTAACACAAGAAATCTGGACAAAGCCTATAATAATGGGGGGACAAATGCTCAAAAATAGACAGATTTTAAATATTTCTCTTATAGACTTAAAAAAAGTTGTTAGAATATCAAGATTTGTGTTAGCACGCATTACTTGAATGATATGAAATCTAAAAGTCAAGTGTATGTCATTATTTAGTGAATTCAATTCTCAGTAATTTGTCAGGAAACTAAAAATTTTATAAAGTAAAGACCAAAAATATGAGGCAAAAATCTGGACATTCAGCAAAAAGCAGGACAGTTGAGAGCTATGACACACAGACTCACACGCGCGCACACACACACACACACACACACACACACACACACACACACACACACACACACACACTCTCAATCTCTCTCTCTCTCTATTTGTATAAGTGATAAATTATTCCACATCATCTGCCAGTAAATATAAACAAACATGACATGAACAGAAAAGGCAGCTTACTTATAGAATCAAATCATGTACAGCCTCCTGAACTGTCTTTATCCCCTACCCACTCATGATCACTGCACAATGACTTTTTGTTTATCTTCTTTACAACACAATCCATATGTGCTTAAATCTTGCTGCAAATGAAGCAAACACCATTGCCTTGGGTAATGTGTTTCATATCATCACCTGCAGGAAAAGTAATTCTTCAGACTTCGTCTGAATTCGATTTCCTCCTCTCATGCCCTCTGCTGAATTCCACTCCCACCTGTTATGTCCTCTCCCTCCCTCAGTCTCCTTTCTATCCAGTAATTCTTCTTCCCTTCTTACTCTCCCATTCACGTTTTTTCTGTAATGGACTGTACTTTGTGTCCCCTACCAGCCATGGTGTGCCTAGGTTTGTTCCTTGATTCTAACAAGACATACTTGTCACCAAATTAGGTGACATTCATCTGACCTGTAGGACAGAAGACATGCTTCTCTCCAGAGAATGTGTTTTGACCTCACGCAGCAGGGATAAGTCCTTGTTCTATGTAATGACAGAATGTCACTGGTCTAGTTAATCTCAACCTGTTATGTTTTTTGAACTCTGCATTTTCTTCACACCTCTCTCTTAGACTAAAGAGGTATGGCAGTGTTAGAATCCATCAGTTACCTCCTCCTTTCTTCTTATTTTCTCTGTTTAGCATCCTCTATACATATCTTTTAAGTGTGAAAGATAGTAAAGAAAATCTCCCAAAACAACACTGAGAGGAAAGCTAGCAAAATATGGCTCAAAACATCCTCTCTTCCTGGGCATTCCTGCTGCCAAAGTTTAAAGAAGTTAACCTTAGGACATGGAATAATTACCCCCTACTTCTACACATCAGCTATATGTAACTGGTGTATGTGGTTGAAGATACATGTAATTTATAAAACAACGGAAAATAAAATAAGCTGTTTTAAGAAGGGAGGCAAGCCCCCTCTGCAACCCCCACACCCCCCACTACTCAAATATACCAACTACGAGATCGCACCTCATTGAACAAAATGGAAACCTCTGCTTATGGAGATTTCCATGGAAATGCTCGAACTTTTACAAATTCGAACTTATGGTCTTGACCATATGAGGTTCGAACTTGTACAAGTTTGACTATGTGATAGGAACCCAAGTGATACTAGAGTACGGAAAGCAGAGTGTCATGAACAGAACAGATCACCACAACATGGGGAACCTGATGTTATTAATTTATTCAGAAGCATGGGAGTTTCCTTATAGCTCAGTTTCCTACAATGGACTTGAGGAATAAATTATTTATAGGAAAAGGGGGCCTAAAAGAGATGGCTAAATAGTTTCCGGGAGATACACAGAATTCCTCAGTGAATAACTATACTACCCGACTACGTCTGAGTATATCACTGTTACTACTTGCAGGTGTAAATGACACAGTGGATCATGGTTAGCACACTGACCATTTACCAGTTTTATGTGCTTGAGATAGGGATTTCAAGAAATTCACTCTAAGAGCAAATGTTAAGAGGATACAATGAGTTCCAGCAACACACAACAAACTGGTTATAATTAAAAATTCAGTCAGATTTCTTTACAATGTGTTCAGCATAAAAATGAGCACAGGAGCATTCGATACCCCAATATATTACCAGTTACAAAAGTGTGATGTTGTAAGATGTGTAACAGCTTTAAAAACTGTCATACCTTGTGCTGGTACACAGATAGTGGTCAAAGAAAAGTGCACCTCTAATCAATCAGCACCTTTAAAAGATTTTAAGATAATTTGCTGGGGCACTCTTTTGTTCTTTGTTGTTGTTGTGTGTCATCATGAAATACATTACACCTTCTAAAACTGCCTATGGATTTGTACTACAGTTGTTTCTAGTGCTTTGTGTGGGTCATCACAAAGCTTATTAATAGCACAGGTACGATTGTAAGCAACTCATTCTAGCAAGCATGGTACAGTGATTGCAGTTACGTATGAACCTTGCTAAACTGTTTTTGTCATAATTTCAAGGTAAAATCAGTCCATGGATTTCAGTGAAGTTCTCTTCCAACTAGACATGTTGCTGAGTTATTTCCAGAATGGCCTAGCATTGGAAAGTAGGACAATTTGTCTGGTATGAAGGTATATAGTCTTATACATCCAAACATTTTTTAAACTGAGCATTATCTCCTAGTTGTTCTTTGTTTGACATCTGTGGACCTATGATGCTTAGTAATCACATTTATATGTGTTATTCTCCTTGAAAAGTTGTTTTTGCATTCTTATATATCCCTGTAACCTAACAAATAGTATGATCAGAAGTATAGTAAGCACTTCATTGTATAGTGACAACATTAAGTTTGAAACAAGAAAAAGCCATTTTGTGTATTTAAGAAAGTTAAAAATGTTATAACATATACATGTAATGTACAACATAGGTATACAGGGCAAACTAAGTAATCAGTTAAGGTATGAATCCAAGAACCCATTGGGGATGTTGTAAATGGTAAATGTGATAATCAGTTAGCAAGCCATGTAATTTTACAACATTCAGGGAATGTCTTATTATTGAAATTTATAAGTCTTAAGAGAGGAGTTTAGTGTAGGGTATTACAACAGATTACCTTCCTATAGATAATGAAAGTTAAAGTCATAAGAGAGAAAAATGGGTACTCATGTCTCATTGAATATCAGTTATTTAGTATGGTTAACACTCTGTTTTAAATATTTAAATTCATACCTCTCAACTGTACAGATTTTTACAGAATGTCCCTATTTTGGTCTCATATTTTTAGTCCATTTTCATAAAATTGTGATTTTCTGGCAAATTAGTAGTAAATTATTAAACATTGAAGTTTGAAAGTAATAACACATTTGAGTTTCAGACTTCATACCCTTCAGAAAATTCATGCTAATGCAAAACCTGTTATTCTATTAACTAAGTTTGTAAGCACAATATTTAAAAATTGTCCCTACCTTTGGGCCTTTGCCCCACTTTTACTAGATTTCTTACTCTAAAAGGTTGAGAGGTATAGGTTTAATTGTTTGCTAATTTTGATGGATTAATTAGTTCTATGTATATTATGTAAGCTACTTTACTTAGAATTTTGAATGTAATTTTTAACTCAGTGGATTGTAAGTGGCGAGTGAGTTTCACCCTGTTCTGCTGGGTTTGATTCCCTCAAATTTCAAGTACACAACTCTGAGCAAGTCACTTGACAGTGTTCCTGGCTTGACCCTAAAAATGGACATTTGTGTCCAGTGGCTTTATCTGTTTAATAAATAAATTAAACTTAAAGGCCAGCATCTGAGACATCAATTTGACTGTATCATTTGTTTGCAAGAATAAAGTCTTCAAGTACATTGTTTTTTTTGTTTTGGCCTTGTTTTACAGGCATTGGTGTTCCTACAGAAAACACAACTAGGACTGCTAAAATTAATATAGCAGTAATGTGATCATTTGTGTTGTATTAGGGAATATTTCTTTTCATTTAACATACAGAACTCTAGGTTACATCAATATGGTATATTCAAAGATGGTCAGTAAAATGTGATATGCTTTAAACATTATTAACTGCATTCTATTATCAAGTTAATTATCCAAGATTTATCACAACCCTTTTTGTTAAATGTTAATTATACAATAGGCATCACCACTTTTTTGTTAAACATTTGTGCCAAATGACCCTCACAGTTTCAATATACTATATTATATTGGACAAACTGATCGTAGCCAAAAGAGTGTGGAATGCTAATTTTAAAATATCGTTATTTATATCAAAATTTTGGTTCTTTACCAATACTTAGCCAAATAAGAATCAGTGTTGGATTTAAGGCATGATCTAGTTTACTTTTGTATATATCGTTTTAGATAAATGATTTCTGAAATAATCCCCAAACATTTATAATCTGGCTAATGAGCACCCTCAGAGGATATGCAGCAGCCTCTTCTATATTACATTTTGTACATCTAGTTTCAGCTGAATTGTTTTATGATATGATTTATTGTAGGGATACTGTTCTTAATACCAATTTACAGAGTTACTAGGAAGAGTCTATTGGTTTATTTGGACAAGATAAAATTATGTCCTAATGATACTTTCAGCTGTGACAGGTTCAAAGGTAAATACTAGGTTAATGACCACAAGGGCTTTAATAAACCTAACCAGGAATCCCAAACGTATCCAGCACATTTGGTGTCCTAGAGGTAATTTTTAGGGGTATGTGCTAGGGAATGTATGTACAAACATTTATAGGGTGACTATCCATTAGAGACGTACCAGGGGTGAATTTACTATTACCCATCTACTGGTCTATATTATACTTGAATAGGGTCACAGAAAAACTTTGCTTCACATGGAAGAGAAGCCTGTTCCAGAGAAGGGTTATTCTCTGAGAAAATACTCGTCCCTCCAACATGTCCCATTTATGTTGCAAGCAAGTTTTAAGTTAATGGATCAGGTCTGCCTGATGCTATTTGTTTTGTGGATATGCAAGAAGTCCATCAGAGTGGTATCCTGGGATGCATTACATGCCAAACATAGATCGCCCCTCAACAGTCAGTAGGAGATAGAGTATAGGGATAGGGCTTTGAGGCAATCTGCATAGGACATGTTGTTAATGGCCTGCATTCTTTTTGCGAGGAACCTCTTTGGACATTCAAGTTGTTGCATATGCCTGGTCAGGTACATACTGAAGGGGGCATTGTACTCATTGTTGGATTTGAAGAGGGGTGATTACAGTGGAATGATGACTTCCTTGGACCATGATGTCATACCCTTGCTTATAAATGGAGCAATGTAGAATGATTTCCTTACCACCTTAGACACATGTTGATCAAAGGCCAGGTTACTGGCTACATACGTCCTCAAATCCCTGACTACTAGTTCTACTGTCAGGGATGTGTCATCAATTAGATAGTTTCCTGGGGTAGCCAGCTTCCCAAAGGGTACTTTAATACATTATTGGTATTGAGTTTTAAATCATGTCTATGGCACCAGTTATTTGGGGAATTCTATGATTGCTCCCAGTTTAGAATCATCTGGAGACTTGGTCAGCTAGTGACTTTTGATGTTGCCTTTGACTTCTGAGAAGTAGATACCAAAAAGAAGGGCATAAAGCACTGAGCTCTAAGGGACTTCGTTAGTGGCCAGCATATTTGTGGAGGCGGACTCCCCTATCCTCACTTCCTGGGTCCTATCTGAGAGCAAGCTGACAATCCAGTGTGCAATGTAGGGATTTATGCCTAATTTTGTAAGTTTGTTTACAATACCTGAGTGGGGAAATGTATCACATGCCTTGGCTGGGTCAAGGTAGGCAGTATGTACCATTTTGCCCTCATCCATTGCCTTGGTGACTATCTCAAATAAGTCCACCAGATTGAGTAGGCATGATCCCAATTCTGATGTTATTATTAATCATTTCCATTATAATTCTTTCCATGGCTTTGCATACAAGACTTGTCAGACTAATTTGTCTGTAGTTTCTAGGGTCCATAGAACGCCTGTCCTTATGCAGAGATGCAGTTCTCTATTCATGCGGGATGAAGTCGGACTGGAATCTGAGGTTAAATAGTGACTCCAGTGATCCTGATAGGTCATATTTCATGCTATTTAGGAGGCATCATGGGATATTATTTGGGCTCATTAATGTATTCTTGGCCTTGAAAAGTGTGTTTAGGATTTGTTTTCTAGTGATGGGTTGCAGGGAATTATGTTCAATGCTATTTCTTGAGAGTTAACCGGGAGGAAGGGGCTAAAACTGGAGCTGAATTTGTTGAGTAGTAGATTGTTATATCTCCCTGCTACATGCAGGTGGCTCCATTCACAATTAGTACAGATACTTACTGCTAAATTAATGAATTTTTGTTATACTTAGTTTACTGGTCCCTTCTGGTGACAGAAAAATGTTTTGAAGAAGTTGTGAGCATTATACCACAACAGAAGATGTATTCAAGTGGCTTATTATTGGTTGGTGTGCTTTACTTGTAGTGTATTTTCTGTGTTATCAATATGGCAATTTAGTGAGACACTGACCATCACCCACCTGCCTGTTGACTCTACTGTATAGATCCAGGCTTTTAGAGCCTTAGGTTTCTGTATACAACCTACTCGCCCCATATACATTGTACTTTAAGTTTTCAGTAGTTGTGAGACGAGGCTCTGGTTTGCACTAGGTTGCATTTTGCACTTTGTGTGTAGACTTGGATTGTGTATAGACTTGGATTATGTATTTTACACAAGTAGCATCTCCAGTAAATCAAGTCCAAATCCACAGCCAGAACTCTACCTTCAGTCCACATAAGTAAGCACATGGAAAAATGAATTTGCACTTTTTAACCATCTCTGTAGCCAGCCTGGTTGAAATGGACATCCTGAGACAATATAGCAATCATCTCATCTTTACTTGCAACCACCTACTGTTTAAACCAGAAGACAAAGTGCTTGAGAGATGTAGTTATACAATGTTTTTGGACGCAAAGGTCTCTCACAAAGCCAAACAAAGAACAAGCAGGTTGTCTGTACCACACAACTCAACAATAAAAAAGTATACACAGCTCAGACCAAACACATAGACATACATATGCTGATGCTCTTAGGTTCATAGGTTCATAGGTTGGTACTAGGCTATTGGCCTTAGGGCCTATGCAAGCCTAGCCATAACAATTCCCTGGATATTTCTTCCCACAATATTTTCTTCTCTGGACCCCTGTCTAGCAAGGCGACTGACATGATCCTGGGGGTGAATTTCTTATCTCCCATCCAATCATCAAGGTTTCTTTTGAAGAGGACCAATGAGGACTCTGCTTGACATGTATGGGCAGTCTATTCCAGAGTATGGGGAGTCTCTGGGTCAGGAACCTATCCCTCCAGCATGTTTTCTTCATTGTGATGATAAAGTTTAGATCCCTGGAGCGTGTGGCTTTCAGGGATTGGGACTTCTTTAAGTGGAGCATGTCCAACAGCTCAGGGTTTGACATGGCCTTGTATGTTAAGCAGAAATCGCCTCTGAGTAGACGATATGCCACAGAGTATAGCTGGAGTTTTTTTAGATGGTCAGTATATGGCATCTGCTTTAGGCCTGTGATTCTTTTAGTGAGGTATATCTGTGGCCTTTCCAGCAGATGTCTTGTGAGGTACATACCCAATGGGGCGTTATACTCTATAATGAGTCTAATGAGGGATGAGTACAGTGGGACAATGACCTCCTTTTTTCTGGATGAAAAGCCCTTAGGGATGAGATGTGCCACATAGAAGGATTTCCTGACTGTTGTGGTGATGTGGTTATTGAAAGTGAGACCACTGTCCACCAGTATCCCTAAGTCTCTCATGGTATTAGTACTAGGCTAACTGCTGCTATTTATGGGTCATTAAGCCTAGCCCAATTTCCAAGTCAGAATCAAAACCCCGCTTGCTTGTGTTTCAAGGGGTAGCATAGCACATTGCGCCAACCTCCCACCCCTCCCATCAACCCATCATCACACTTTCAATGTTTAGTGTCCTGCCACCTATGTGGTAATTCATGGGTACATGTTTTTTTCCAAAGGGGATAACTATACATTTCTTGGCATTAAGCTTGAGCCCATGGCTCTGGCACCAGGCATCTGTTTCTGTAAGGCCCTTTTGTAGAATATCCACATCATTTGGGGATTCAATAATGGCTCCCAGTTTGCAGTCATCTGCAAACTTTGTTAGCCAGAGTCCCTTAGTGTTGGCCTGTACTTCACAGAAGTAGATGCCAAACAAGAGTGGTCCCAGGACTGAACCCTGAGGTACTCCACTTGTCACTTGTTTGGAGCTGGATTTGGAGTCGGCTACTTTTACAGTGTGGGTTCTGTCAGTAAGCCAGTTGGCAACCCATCGAGTGATGTAGGGATTAATGCCCAGCTTAGTAAGTTTATCTATGATTCCAGAGTGGGGGATGGTGTCGAAGGCCTTGGCAAAGTCAAGATAGGCTGTGTGGACTGCCTTACCCTCGTTCACAGCTCTGGAGACTTATTCGAAAAAGTCAATCAGATTCAGGAGACAAGATCGGCCCTTCAAAAACACAAACTGGGTGGGGTCCAGTGTTTGAAGGTTGCCAATGTCTTTGTTTATAAGTTCCATGATAATGCATTCCATGCCCTTGCAGATCAGGCTTGTCAGACTGATGGGACAGTAGTTCCCGGGATCCAAGGAAGATCCCCCATTGCAGAGTGGGATAACTGTAGCTGTGCACCACTCAGTGGGCACTAAGCCAAAGGTGAGGCTATGATTAAACATGGCACTTAGGTAAGGTGCCAGTTCGTTTTGTAGTTCATGTAGTACACAGCCTGGGATAGCATCTGGTCCCATGAATGCTGTATTCTTAGCTTTGGAGATTGCGGTTTCTGCCTGTGTGGCCGTGATTACCGGAATTTGGTAATCTTATGGTATTGAGATGGGCCCTTTAGGGGGTGAGAGGGGGGTGAAGTTGGCAATAAATCGATCTGCCAGGATATTGGCAATATCCTTGGGATCAGTATATTTAATGCCATTCTGTTGTAGCTCAGAGCAGATCTGAGCATTGTCATTTAGATTCTTGACATAACTATAGAATGTCTTGTGGTTGTCTTTGGAATCTTTGGCAATTTTATCTTCATAACTAGCTTTTGAGGATTTTATGAGGGATCTCAGCTTCTTACTGAGACTGGTGAGTGAGTTTTTTGCATCCTGGGATTTTCCTCTTTTCTGCAACAGTTTCTTCCTTCTTTTGTATAGTTTGCTTATAGCAGGGGACCACCAGATTGGCTTCCTTTTTTTGGAGAAGTGCATCTTGGTTCTATTTGGGATGGCACGATTCATGCATGAGTGGATGTGCTCGTACAGTGCCTTAGTGTAGGATTCTGCAGTCGAACTTTCAGATCCCGTCTGCATGGGTGTTGTGAAGTTTGTCACTTATGAGTTCAGTAGCATGAAGTTGGCTTTGGAGAAGTTTTTTAAGGAGGTTTCCTTACTGGGGGCTGGGGATGGGATGTGGATGTCAATGGTGATTTGCTTATGGTCAAACCTGACCAATGAGGGGGTGACCACTGGTGTGGAGCATCTATCTCCCATGTTGGTAATGACCAGGTCTAGGATAATGGAGCCCCTGGTGGGACAATCGATTAGTTGATCCAGGGCATTGGAATTTATGAATTCCAAGAACCGTTGGGAAAAAGAGTTGGTACCCGAGTAGTTTTCCCAGTTAATGGCAGGGTAGTTGAAATCACCCAGCATTAGGGTGTTTGGTTGTATCTTAATATTTTCCAGTATGTTTAGAAAGGTGTAGTGAGAATCTTGGGGCATGGTGGGGATCTGTAGCAAGCTACAATTTGGATTGCAGTCTTACCTAGTGTTAGTTGCACCTGGAGAATTTCAGATGCATTGTGTTGGGCAACTAGCCTGGAGGTGTGAATATCCTTGGTGAATATGGACACTCCTCCACCTTTAGTGTTTCGGTCTTGGTTTTGTGGCCAAAAAGTGTGGTAAGAGTTGTAGCCTGGTATTGCAGGGATGCTCTCTGGAGCCTTGAACCAGGTCTCAGTTACTGCACAGATATCGATGTTTTCCATTTTTAGGATTGCCTCGAGATAGTGCATTTTGAGGTTTAGACTTCTAGCACTGAGTAGCATTACCTTCAGATTTTGCGTGCTTGTATCTGTTATGGTGGTGGTTTTATCCTTTGAACCTTGCCTAAAAAGGCACTATAGGGGTGGCAAGAGCTTTAGCCAGTAACCTGAATCCCAGGGGTGACAGGTGCAGACCATCTCTGGCAGACAAATACTGGATCTCCTTTGAATGACACCAGAAGCTTAGCCAATTGTTGAAGTCAATCATTTTGTCCTTATACTGTGGTATCACTCTGGGCGAAGGCAGGATGCTACTCAGGGCTAGGGTCATACTTGCCTGGGCCACATGATCCAAGAGCTCTTCCATGTCTCATTTCATGTAGTCCAGGGAGGTACGTCTCAAGTCATTCACTCCAGCTTGGACAATGACAGAGTCGTATTTGTACTTGTTGTTGAGTGACTTGACTGCATGCGTTATGTGGTGGATCCTGGCACCCGACAGGCAGCTGACTGTAATTTTCTCCTTGTTCAGCCTGGTGAGTGGGACATCAGTGTGCCTGACTATAGAGTCACCTATGACTAAAGTGTTAGGTACATTGTCTTGCCTTAGGGGCTGTTGTTGGGTGGCACACTGGTGTTGTGAGCTATGTGTCACTTTGGTTGTGATTGGTGTTTGTTTGCGTTTCAGCTTCAGAGGTCCTTGTTGCTTGGGTAGGTTAATGTTAAGGGTCTCCGCATATGTGGGTTTAGTGTTGCTATGTGTGGGTGTTGATGGTGTGGGTTTTGAAGGGCTATGAGTTGCTAGAGGTGAAGTGCAGGTGTTAACCTTCTCCTCTTGGCTGTCTAGCACAATCTTGGCTGGAGAGAGCTTTGCTTCCAGTTTGATTATGTAAGTGCTTCTCTCGCAGGTTGTAATGTTGGGTGGTAGGAGGAGAGGATTGTCTGTGTACATGAGGCAGTTGCTGCATTGCCCCAGTATGCCCAGATTCACCAGGTGGACAGGAGAAATCACCGGAAGCTGACCCTTGGACATGTTTAGGTGCTTTTTTTGTAAAGTTTAAGAGCTGTTTTCCCTTACCCTTGGAAGGTACTTTGCAATTATAGGCTGTTTGGTGCCTACGATTAATTTCTCCTTATTGACAAGGAGAGTCGAGTGCTTGCATCAGTTTCAGGCTTCCTAGTGCTTTCCAGCAGGTTCTAGAGCAAGTGCTAGTCACAGGGGTTCAGATTTTAGTGCTACTACTGAGAAACCAGCTAGTTCTAAGGGAAAATTTGAAAAGCAGACTTTCTGGCATCTGGAATAGTTTAACTGTAGCCTCGCAGTGCTGCATGATGCGAAAAATGTGCAAACACACGCGTTTTTAAGCCAGAAAGTTGAAAGGGATAGAAATCAGCCCAAAAAGGCTAATAAAATTACAATTTCAGAGCTGGAAATCACTCCTCTACCATTAGATAGGCAGTACAATGCTCACCAGTCCCACGGGTAGGCAGTAGGACTTCCATCTACCACAGCAAGGTCTGGATAGCTCTGAACAGAGAAAATTAAGTCCTGAGACAAGCAAAGCCTGGGATATGGAGTGGCTAGGAAAGGTGGGAAACGAGCAAACAAGATAGTATTTTTTTTTGTTGAAACAGGCTAAACAATGCAATAATACAGTAAATAAACACAGAAAATGCTAACACACTTGAGTGTGTAGTCCTAAACAGCAAATGCAATTCAAACTCTACAAAATTATAAATTTAAAACTTTTTAAATGAAGCAAGGCAAGTGCACAATTGAAAAACAATTTAAGAGACAGTAATACAGTAGAATAAGTAGCTAGTCTACATATACAGAGAAGTCTATATATACAAAAAGCAGCTAAAACACACAAACAATTCAGATGCAGTGCAACCTAGAGCACTTGAGTTGTAGCAACATTATGGCAATTACAGTTATAATAAATGCTCTAAAATATACTCCATATTTCCAAAATGTTTGAGAAGCACAGTCAGAACACAAGGAGATTCAGGCAATTTTTTTTTTTTTTTGAAAGGGAAAAAGGAGAAACAGAAATCCTTCTCAGATGTTTTCTCTGTATTAGGTAGAATGAGCTAATGACACTAGACTGGGAGGAGTAACCTACCTAAACTACCTAAACTATGAAGGCCTCCTAAATGTAATCTAAAAAACACATACATTCAGCAACCTTACAAACACGCACATATCACGGGCAACACCCATTATAAAACATACATGTAAGAGTCACACTGAGTCATTTCAAAAGCCTAAAGGGCAAACCACAAAACTCAATATCTTAGGTGACTCCATAGTGAGACAGACCGAGGCATCACTCACCTGACTGTCAAAGACAGGTTCATGATCAGTTGCCTATCAGGCGCCAGGATTCACCACATCACACCTGCATTTAGCATACACATATGGCACAGTTATAGTACATGTAGGTGTAAATGACTTGACATGTAGTACTTCACCATACTATATGCAGACAGACATGATGGAGCTCTTGGAATATGTGTCAAAGGCTGGTATGAACATAGTCTTGAGCAATATTCTATCACCAAGAATAATATTGCAATTATTGTTGTTTGTCTTTTGTTTTTTTCCCGGTAAGGGGTCGCCACAGCGTAACTCCGGTCCGCTAATTATTGGCAGTAGATTTTATACGAAACGCCGAGGTGCCAGCTCGACGCCCAACCTTCAACGAAGGCACGCTCATTTATGCACGCATGTCTTTTGAATGCTACCCAACCACGGGGAGGACATGCAGACTCCACACAGAAGGCACTCCCAAGCCACGCTGAGAATCGAACAGGAGAACCTCTTGCTGTGAAGTAACAACGCTACCGCCGTACCACCGCGGCATGTACCAAGAATAATACTGCAATACAAACAAAATATTATTTATTTCAAAAATTGGCTTAGCTCATGGTGTCACTCAAAGGGGGTACAAACATATCAGCCTGGAAAGAGATTGTAGACAATGCCATCTGGTTTGCAAAGTATGTCCTGCAGTTCACTCCCAAGGCTTTCATATATTAGCAAAATCATTGTCCACCTTCAGAGTTCCTTTTAGGGTAATGCTAGTCTTCTAAAGATTCCAACATAGCAGAATCCAGTTAACATTAAGACATTGCTACTCACCATTAGGAGCCCTAACAAAAAACCCCACTCCCTACAAGTCCTTACACACGCACTCATATATATGTGTGTATATATATATATATCTGCCTAATACACATATATATATATATATATATATATATATATACATATATATATATATATATATATATATATATATATATATATATAGAGCTGTATATTTATATATTTTGATATATATATATATATATATATATGTATATATATATATATATATATATATATATATATATATATATATATATATATATATATATATATATATATATACAGTAAGACGTCCTGTTCGATTCACAGCTAGAGCATCTTCTGTGTGGAGACATGCGTGAATGGGCATACCTTCGTTGAAGGTTGTGCATCAGGGCTGGCAATTCAGCACGTAAAAATCTACTGCCAATCATTAGTGGACCGGAGTTCCGCTGTGGCGACCCCTAACCGGGAAAAGCCGAAAGACACAACGATATAAATATATATATATATATATATATATATATATATATATATATATATATATATATATATATAATATATATATATATATATATATATATATATATATGTATATATATATAAATACATGCATCATCATAGTGACCTGGTTCAAGACATATTGAAAGTATGCCATCAATCCAGGGTTTCAATGCAATCAGGCCCACCACAGTAGTTGAATGCACTAAAGGTGGCAGTATCATTATATTCTTAAAAAAACACATCTCTGGACTCATTAGACAAGATAACAAAATGGAACACCACCATGCTCAACTTACTATTAATAAAACCCCTTATCATACCATAGCTGACTATAGGACCCCCTCTATGTCCCCCTCAGCTAATATCTCCTACCTAACTAATATGGAGTCCCTATATTTTAAGCCAATCAACATTCTCATAGAAGACTTCAACTACCTGTCCATAAACTGGGAGACTTATACATCTTCAAACGTATGTCTAGAGATTTCTGGACTTCATCAGCATAAATCCTCTGGAATATTTGGTCTGCACAACAACAACCAGGGGTGATAAAATCCTAAACTTGGCCCTTAACAATAATGAGCAGCTTTGCCTCCCAACAGTTGCAACTTCCTCCCTGGTCAAATCAGATCTCAAGTCAGTCACATTCAGTGTAAGACTGAATCCTGGCACATTTTCCAATACCCCAGTACTCAGAAACTATGTAAAATTTAAAACTGAGTGATGGTCTAGCTAAATTCAAAAGTCAAGTCCTCGTAATTTATTGACTTTAACTGACTTAAAGCGCTTTTCGTTTGCACTAAAGGCAATCTTCTTCTGAAGAAGTTTGCCTTTAGTGCAAACAAAAAGCACTTTAATTTAGTTAAAGTCAATAAATTATGAGGACTTGGATACTGAGCAGTGCCTGTTTATTTGTTTTCTAAATTCAAAAGTCCCTTTCATCTTGATGATCCCAATGCTTTATGCTGAGTCTCTCACTGTCAAATTTTATACAAGTGTAAATAGCTGCAAAGATGCATGTACTCCCCTCAGAAATAAATACAATGTAAAATTAAAAAATAATCCTGTATGGTGGGACCCAAATACAATCAGGCATAATAATAAAAGAAAAAAACTCATTGCACACAAAACTAAATTCACCTCTCCATGTTCCAAAAACACTCTTACTAAACTAAACAAGGAACTCTGGAACTTGATGAAAAATCAAAAAAAGCCAGACATGAGGTAAACTAACCACTCAGACAAAGGATAACTACAAATATCTGAAACAATTCCCAGCACTGTGCAGAGCTATTAGTAAGTGATATGACTTACTTGCACCCAGAAGATATTGCCAACCTAGTAGCAGACTAAATTAGTTCAACCTTCACCCCCGCAATCTCCAAGGAATAAGTTCTCATGGTGTTACCTAAGGCTAAGAATAGTACTACTATAGGGAAAAGATAACGTACCAGGCTAACTTCTGGTCAGCCTGAAACATGACTTGTCTCATCCCCTACAGAAGCTATTCAATAATGGTCTCAGTATGGGCTTCATACTGCATGAATGCAGGAAAGCAACAATCATTCTCTTGCACAAAGGATGTGCTTCAATGGACCTGGGCAATTACAGAACCATAAGGCTGACCAGTCTTATCTATAAGGCTATGGAACAGATCATTACGGCATTAATGAAAAGGATATAGATAACCTACAAACTCTCAACCCAGCCCAGTTCAGATTTGTCAAGGAGAGGTACTGTCTGCTTAACCTGGTTAACTTTGAATAAGTTATAAAAACAAAGGATGAAGGCAAAACAATGCACGCTGCATATCTAGACCTTGCAAAGGCATACAACACCATCAAACACTCAGGTATTGTAGCTAACCTCTCCCAGCTAAATGTCAGTCCCTATGAAACTGGCTTAGAAACAGAAAGCCAGGAAGTTAGGGTCAGCTTCTCTACCCCGTCGAAAAGGGACAGTCCTGAACAAATAGCCAGTGTCATAAAAATGGATTAAAATTAAATGGTAAGAAGTATATAAGTATATCCTTCTGAAAGCATGATTTCTCTTCCAACTATTACATTGACAACAAAATCCTGAAAATTGATCAAGTAGTTAGGTATCTTGGAACCCATGATGACAGTGAACTGTCGTTTGGTCATCACATATCCACTTTTGTTAGGAAGTCATTTTTCATTGCACCGCCAGTATCTAAATGTATTGCATTCAGATCCATGGATGTAATGTTTCCACTGTACACAATACTCATTAGGCCAATCATTGAGTATAATGCTTATTTCAGTATGTACCTGTCTAAAACTTGTCACAACTGGAATGACCACACTGCTTTCTCACTAAAAAAAATACAATAAAAAAATAAATAGAAAAATCAAGGGCCTAAATTGTGAATACTATGAAGACAATCTCAAAGCCTTGTTCTTCTTCTTAGTGTCATACTAGCTACTGAGAAGTGACATCTGCCTCATATATAGAGCTTCAGCAAGCCCTTTTCTTTCAGATCTATTACATTTTTGTAAGTCCAATGGTACCATACAAATCTACACAAAGGCTCTCAATCTTTTTTTGCAAAATAAACAGAACAGTTTCCAAGGATAGGTATGTATCACAGAGAATACCACTTCTGTGGAACTGCCTTCCATTCCACATAAAGCAAAGTTATAGTCATTATTTGTTTATTGATTGATTGATTTATCTAGTTGTTTATTTAACATTTGTTTACTGGGAAAATTTGACTGGATGAAAACTAACCATTTTCAGTGGAGGCCTCAGATTGAAAAGCTCCACATAACTATTTAGTAAATTATTGAAATACAACATGTCATAACATTGTAGAGATACTACAAGATAACATAAGATGAAGTACAGTGTGTCATACCATTTTACAGATAATATAAGGTATGGTTATACATATCCAGAATTATTTTTCATAGAAATATTATTGAAATGGTAAGGAAGCAGCAGTAAACATATATATTTTAAAGATTCCATTAAGTATAGAGGTAGGGGTGAAGGATTAGGTGAAAACTGACAGATTGGTGGTCAGAGAGTAGGTAGAAAAAGAGGTAACTTGGAGAAGAAAAAGTATATTATAGGAAATGGAGAGTAGGTTGAACGAGGGGTTAAACTCAGAAAGTAAAAAAGTGCATAAGAACGAGTGGTGTAGGATATAGAATTTAGCTAGGAGTGGAGCAACAGCATAGCCAAGAATTGGATAAACCCTCCTTAAGATGAGCTTTGAAAATGTAGAGGTTAGCTAAGTTGTTCTTGACCTAATTCACTGATTTGTCTCAATAAACACTGTATACAAGCCACAATCCTATTACAGAACACAAGAAGAAACATGCAGTTTTACAGAAAAATAAGTGTAGAAAAAAATGCAAAATCAAATACTGACAGAAAATCAGAAGAGGGAGAAGAAAATATTGTTTTTGATATTCAGAGTTTCATTAAATTGAAAGAAAAAAAAATTATAGTAACGAAAACAAAATAAATATAAATGTAAGTCATGTTTTCTCTTCATTTGCATCTGAAAACTAAAACTGAAAGACTTTCTTTTGTTTAGACACAAGCCTACTCTGCTTGTCTGAGGTGTTATGCTGACAATCTGTGACTATAAAGCACATTGTAATGCCATTATTTAAGAGATGTTATTTTCTTAATGGCTCTGCAGTTGGAGTAAGTGACCTAATGTAATTACACTGCCACTCTCAGTACCCTTTGTGATGTAACAGATGACAAGGCGAACACAGGAAAGAAAGACAAAAAATAAGTTCAGGAATGAAACAAATGGAATAATTATAAATTATACTTTTTCTTTATGTGATGTGCTTAATGTTGGATTACAGGGAATGAAATTTATTTTTAGGGAGAAAACAATGACATTTGAGTGGAGTTCTGCTTTAAAAAAGTACTTTCACAGGTGTAGTTCACATATAGCCAAAACTGGGCTCTCACTCCACACATTCATAGGTTCATAGGTAGGTCCTAGGTTATTGGCCCTAGGGCCAATATAAGCCTAGCCAAAAAGGTACCCTGGCTTTTGCCACCCAAGAAAATTATTTTCCTGTGCCCCTGTCGAGCAGAGCCACAGAGGTGATCCCCGAGGTGAATTTCCTATTTCCCATCCAATCATCAAGATTTTTCTTGAAGCATGCTAATGAGGAGCTTTGTTTGATATAAATAGGTAGTTTGTTCCAGAGTATGGGAAGTCTCTGGTACAGGAATCTATCCTTCCAGCATGTTCTGTTTATTGTGGTGACAAGGTTTAGGTCCCTAGAGCATGTAACTCGGAGGGATTGGGATTTCTTTAAGTGGAGCATGTCCAACAGCTCTGGGTTTGACATAGCTTTGTATGTTAGGCAGAGATCACCTCTGAGTAGTCGATATGCGATGGAGTAAGGCTGGAGTTTTTTGAGACAGTCTGTGTAGGGCATCTGTTTGAGGTCGGTAATCCTCTTTGTGAGGTATTTCTGTGGCCTTTCCAGTTGTTATAGATGTCTTGTGAGGTACATATCAAAAGGGGCATTGTACTCTATAATGGGTCTAATGAGTGGTGAGTAGAGGGGAACAATTACCTCTTTTTTCCTGGATGAGAAACCTTTTGTGATGAGGTGTGCCATGTCAAAGGACTTCCTGACTACTGTGGTGATGTGATTATCAAAGGAGAGACTACTGTTCACCTGAGTCCCAAGGTCTCTTATCACACTTTTGGTGTTAGGTAGACTACCACCTATGTGGTAGTTCATGAGTACAGATTTTTTACCAAAGGGGATGACATTGCACTTTTTGGCACTGAGCTTGAGGCCATGACTTTGACACTAGGCATCTGTCTCTGTTAGGCCCTTTTGTAGGATGTCAACATCATTAGAAGTTTCGATTATGGCTCCTAGTTTGCAGTCATCTGCAAACTTTTTTAGCCAAAGACCTTCAGTGTTAGCCTGTACTTCGGAAAAGTAGATACCAAACGTTAGAGGACCCAGGACTGAACCCTTTGGTACTCTACTTGTCAGTGGTCTGAAGTCGGATTTGGAGTCTGCTACTTTCACCGTGTGAGTTCTGCCAGTGAGCCAGTTGGGCTTTATGCCTAGTTTAGTGAGTTTATCTATAATTCCAGAGTGGGGGGTGGTGTTAAAAGCCTTGGCGAGATCTAGATAGGCTGTGTGAACCACCTTACCCTTGTCTACGGCTTTGGTGACTGCTTCGAAGAAGTCTATCAGGTTTAGGAGACATGATCTGCCTTTTACAAACCTGAACTGGGTGGGGTTCAGAGTTTGGAGATTACCAATGTCTTTGTTTATATGTTCCATGATGATACTGCAAAACGCCAATAACTAGTCCACCAAGAGAAAATTTATTGCACCAACAACAACGAGATAAGCGCTTTCGTCATACAGACTTCAACAGATCTATTAAAACACTCATAAACACTTACATTTATAGTCATGACCCGAACCATGTGACATTAAACTCATGAATAATGAATAATAAGACATGATATTACGTAAAATGCTAACAAAATCCTATAAAAAACATTGAAGGTATAATAAAACATATGTGACAACATGCATAATAACCTGCATAATGAGTTATACAGATAAACCCTGAAGAAAATATATATATATATATATATATATATATATATATATATATATATATATATATATACAGTTCTTCAATGATGTTTTAGTTAGCCATTCCAATTTAAGTGGAAAGATGATTAATTTTATAACTGAATTGATGGAACTAATTTTAAAAAATAATTTCTTTACTTTTGAGGGGGAATTTTACAAACAGATCCAGGGGTTGCTGTGGGTAATAGCTGTGCTCCCATTTTTGCCAATTTGGTTTTGTATGGATGGGAGAAGGAATTTATTTTTCCTTCCTTGTTTAACCATGAATGGCAGTTGTATTTTAGATTTTTGGATGACTTGTTCATCTTGTGGAAAGATGACAAGCAGTTTGATGTTTTTTTAAATTATATTAACAATTTATGTGATTATTTTAAGTTTACGGGCAATGGTAATAAGGAGGGTATTCACTTTCTCAATGTAAATATTTCCAAGGATTATAGAAATAATTGTTTTATGTCTAGTGTTTTTAGAAATCCCACCTTCTCCAATGATTACTTAGAATTTTCTGGTAATCATCCCCCTCATACTAAGAGAAATATTGTTAAGGGTCAGATGGTGAGGGTGGTGAGAATGTGCTCTGAGGTAGGCTTGGTGGAAAAGGAAATACAAACTGTTATGAATATGTTTTTACACCGTGGCTATCCCCTGGATTTTGTTAAGAAGATTAAAGATGAGGTTTTGGCCTTATGGAATGTTATGTACATTACTTTATTAGGTATAGGTTTGGATTCGTCTGCCAATACTTCCAGTGCAAACAAAGATTTTTCACAGGCCATGGTTATTACCTGCGGTGAAACTGCCAATGAAGTAAAGAAAATTATTTCCAATAATTGTTCTATGTTAAAATGTAACAATGAGCTTTTCAAGTTCATTGGACAAGAGCCCATTTTTACCTATAGAGTAGATAATAATTTGAAGTATATTTTAGATTATAAACATGAGTCAAAACTAATTAAAAAAAATAGGCACCCATAAGTGTGGCTGCTGTGAGTTTTGCTCTTTTATTAATGAAGATCTTAATTTTAAGTTAGGTCCTTTTGGCATTCAGGTGAAATTTGTATATGGTTCTTGCATTTCCACTGGTTTAGTCTATTTAGCCACTTTCAAAGCTTGCCCATGTTATTATGTGGGCAAAACAGAAAGGAGGTTAAACCGCAGGATTTACGAGCATTGTTATTGCATTAACAAAAAAGATGTAAAAAATGCCCTTAGCAAACACATTATTGATCATCCCAGTCACAGTTTTGTTTTTGGGATCCTGGAAATTTTGATGGTGGACCATAGAGGGGGTGACTGGAAAAATAAATTGCTCAGGGCAGAGACTAAATGGCAATTCAGATTAAATGCAGCGGTACATCCTGGGTTAAATGAGGCTATACGTATTAAACCTGAACTCAGGTATAGAGCCTGTGATCTTTGAGTTCTTTAATATATATATATATTTTCTTCAGGGTTTATCTGTATAACTCATTATGCAGGTTATTATGCATGTTGTCACATATGTTTTATTTTACCTTCAATGTTTTTTATAGGATTTTGTTAGCATTTTACGTGATATCATGTCTTATTATTCATGATTCATGAGTTTAATGTCACATGGTTAGGGTCATGACTATAAATGTAAGTGTTTATGAGTGTTTTAATAGATCTGTTGAAGTCTGTATGACGAAAGCGCTTATCTCGTTGTTGTTGGTGCAATAAATTTTCTCTTGGTGGACTAGTTATTGGCATTTTGCAGCTTTTTCTGGTTACTTGTGGTGTTGCTGCATTTGGCATTTTGGTTTCCATGATGATACGTCCCATGGCCTTGCAGACCAGGTTTGTTATGCTAATGGGATGGTAGTTCCTGGGATCTGTGGTGGCTCCCCCTTTGTGGAGTGGGATAACCGTCACTGTGTGTCATTTAGTGGGCACAAAGCCTGAGGTGATGCTATGATTGAACATGGTGTTTAGGTGTGGTGCCAGTTCATTCTGTAGTTCATGTAGAATGCAGCCTGGGATGTTGTCAGGTCCCATGGATGTTGTGTTCTTGGCTTTGAAAAGTGTGTTTTTTACCTATACAGCCACGATTATAGGAACTTTGCATTCTTCCAGAGTCTTCGCTCATGTATAAAGGATTCAATAAAGAATTTAGACCCCTAGGCTACTCCTTTTTATACTACAGTAATTGGCAGTTAAGACCTTGTGATCTAGCTTATTGCTGCAAGAAAATTCCCACACTCCATAGAATCTGAGAACACATTTGAAGGCAACTACACATTTTCCATAACTAAATGTTATTCTGTGTGTGTGTGTGTGTGTGTGTGTGTGTGTGTATATATATATATTTATATACATATATATATATATATATATATATATATAGAGAGAGAGAGAGAATGGTTTATAACTATATATGTAGTTAAAACTTGTTGAATGATCTTCATAATACACACTTTGGTACTTACATGTTAAAAGAGTTTGTATTTTAACATGTATAAATGTATTATTAACTCATGTCACTTGTATGTCAAAATGTGTGCATTGTGGAGTTTTTCTTCTCAGGTCGCCATTGAAAACAAAATTTCCAGTTGAGCTTTCCCCATAAATAAAGGCAAATAAATAACACTAGTTATATATGTCCTACACAGTTGTTGCCTCACAGCAAGAGGTTCTCCAGTTCGATTCTTGGCTGGAGTGTGGGAAGTGCCTTCTGTGTGGAGTCTGCATGTCCTCCCCGTGGTTGGGTGGGCATTTGAAAGACATGCATAAATGGACATACCTTCGTTGAAGGTTGAACGTCGAGCTGGCACCTTGGCGTTTGTGAAAATCTACTGCCAATCATTAGCGGACCGGAGTTCCACTGTGGTGACCCCTAACTGGGAAAAGCCAAAAGACAACAACATATATGTCCTACACAGTATATGATTATACAGATTAGTTCACCTATCTACTGAGGCACGTACCATTGATAATATTATGCAACATGTCATAATGGTTAACCTGAGAATGAACAGGTCTCCGTTATTACTATCAGAAATGAGAAAATGTAGAATAAAAAGAGAAAAAGGCAGTATGTCACTGTGTAATAACATTTTTCCTTTAGAGATGACCACTCAATCTTGTTTCTTGCTTATATGTAACCTAGGACTTATAAAAGTAACATACTTGATATGTGTTATTGTTTTACTATAAGGGCTTGACCTCACACTAGTTGTGTGAATAGGCTATGACGTCCAGCCTGAAATCCAAGGAAACCTCTGCATGAGTTACAAGATAACTTTCACACTGTTAACAGCTAGATCATAAGCAATAAGTTATTAGTTAATGAAAAGAAACTAGGATCACAAATGACGTTTCTGTTCAGAATTATCTGCCACAAAAACTTTACCACACAGCCATTAATAGAACTTCAAGTCACAGTGAATCAGCTAACAGATGGGACTACCTTGGAACTGTTACATACCTACACATCAAAAATCAGCAGTAAAGGAAGTTAATGTGAACCTTGGAGCTGTGTACTAGGTCATCCCTGTCTATTATTTTAAGGAGGAAGAAAGGAAGGGAGATATCAAGCATGCTTTTATCAGAACTACTGCATGGGGCCAGAACATTCCGGGTATCTTAAACAGTTATACAGTAATTAAACTAGACATTACCTATAATAAATCTCCATGCCTGTCACAGGAATACCAGCCTTCACCCGTGATTTCACTGCAATAAATTATCTTGCATGGCAAACCATTCAAATTATGTTTCACTATAATCCAGCAATATTTACATACAAACTGCAAAAAAGCCCTTTCCAAAGCTTACTGAGATGTCAGTCTGGTACACACTAAGCAGAAAGCTTAGATGTGCCAAGAAATAAATGGTAAAAGTCTGAAAACTTAATAAGCCATGGGTGTCAAGGCTACCTTTCACTGAGCAACCCATTTTTCAAACAGTCATCCATATGACGTAAGACAGTTCATCTCCTTGTCTTTCTTTACAGTATCTCTGAGTCATTTTCCCTAAAACCTGCCTGTTGAACATACTGTGAAGTTATCTAGTTCTTTTCTTCCCCATTAAGTAATACTTTGTTTTTACATTATTTTTTTTTTTTTTTTTGCATTTGGACTTAAGATAATGTATTCCAAAATGCTTAGGGTATAAAACATAATACCAATGGAAATGTTATATCAGGGACTGGTTGAGTTCCACTGCTATCACTTATTTGCTTCTCTTGAATGTATAACACTCATACTAGTACATTCCTTTTACACTGTAGTATATCCTGGAATGCCAATCTATGACTGTTTACTGTTATAAGTATTTTTATCTGCCATCCTGTATTGTATACTTCTTTGCATGGTTATCTGTACTGTACTGTATCCTACTTCTGTGTATGACACTAACACTTCAGGTAATGTTAGGAGCTTTTCTGTTTGGGTCTGTTCTGAAATGTACCACTTCCCAGAAGGTTAATTCAGACAAGAAAATATAACAAACTGACTAAAATAAATGTATCTTGGCTGCATATCTGTAATTTAACAGTTTCATCATGTGACTTATAAACAAGAAAATACAGCACAGGTGCAAGGTGACCATTTTGTTACAAGACCTAAACTGGGACACATGAGGGCTGTCCCAGGAAGCCAGGTCTGCAATTCCATTCTCCCAGCCCCCATGGGAGGAGAGATAGGGCAGCCATGTCATCTTGCACCGGGGCAGGCAGGTTGGCCTCCTGTCCTTCACCAGGCACTGTGGGGATGCTACTCTGTGAATAGCACCACCCAGGAGGCAAGAGGCCACATGCCAGGAGGATTGAAGTGATGCACATTTGTCAGCGCCTGGTGAGGTGGGGGGTGAGAGACTGAGGTGTGTCGCAAAAAGTGCAGAGATGGGGGGACCCAGGGCCATCTCCCCTGCGTGTTTGAAAGCCTAGGTGCAAGGCAAAAGGGAGAACCGGTGTCACGGAAGTCTAGATATGGGACTGTCTGAGGCTTTGTGGCCCAGCAGAGTTCCATGAGGCTGGGAAGATCCCCTGAAAGGCTCCAAGAGCACACATGACACTGCATGGTTTGGCAGCAGTTAGGAGATATGTAACCCTGGAAAACACCTCTCTCTCCTGGGTAGAAGTGGAACCCCAGGGGGGGTCAGTCCTGATGGAAGTCTGACAGGGGGAGAGAGAGAGGTGGAAAGTGACTGGTACAGGACAGCTCTCATGCCCCCTCTGGGACGGAAGTCTGGAAGGGGGAAGAGAGGCAGATAGTGGTAGGGCTGGGAGAGCTCCTGCCTGGGTGATGGGGCGGGGGGGTCAGGCAGAGCTCCCCACATTGGAAGTCCTTAAGGGAGCACTAAGGCAGACAGCAGTGAGGCCTGGAGTGCTCCTGCCTGGGTGAGCAGGGTCAGGCACACCCCCCCATGATGGAAGTCCTTAAGGGAGCAGCTGGTTGGCAGTGGTGAGGCCTGGAAAGCTCCTGCCTGGGTGAGTGGGGTCAGGCAGAGCTCCCCATGATGGAAGTCCTTAAAGAAGCACCAGGTTGGATGGCAGAGGAGCCTGGAGAGCCCCTGCTGGGGTGAAGGCATCCAACTTCACCCCATAACCGACAGCATCCCTGAAAATCTCAAAGTCCCCAGAGCTGCTCTGGATGGGAAAGCAGGGGGGACTCTGAAGCCTTCATGAGAGGGGATCTGCCCCTCGGCGGCCAAGGGGAGTTCTGGAGGTGCGGATGGGATCAGAGGAAAGCTCCCCTGAGACGGTCTGAGGGCATGAATGATCCAGCATGATTTGGCATCCTGCAGGAGACGGGCAGGTGGCAGTGTCCTCTGACATGGGGGGCCACAGTTGGGGAAGGTCTCTTGGCCAGGTCAAAGGAGAGGATTGTAGGGTTTGGCCCTGACAGAAGTCAGTACGGGAGCACCAGGCAGATGGGTGTAGGGCCTGGAGAGCTCCTGCCTGGGTGAGTGTAGTCAAGCAGAATCCCCCATGACGTTAGTCCTTGAGGGAGTGACTGAATGATGGTGGCAGGGCCTGGAAAGCTCCTGCCAGGGTGAAGGCATCCGACCTTACCCCATATCCAATGTCATCCCCAAAAAATTGCAAAGCTCCAGAGCTGCTTAGGATAGGAAAGCAGGGGGGCTGGCCACCCTGGGAAGCCAAGTCACCATTCAGACTGTGTCCCAAAGACAATGTTTGGAATTCCGGGAAAGAGACTTTCAAACTGGGACTGTCCTGGAAAAACTGAGACTGTTGGTCACCTTGCACAGGTGGTGCTTTCATTCATCAACACTGATACTGGTAGAAGAACTTGTATAAGAGTGCTATGCTACTCTGTGAACAGCTACATAGGCATATGCTTTAATAGCTCACAGTGGATACCCGTCAAATCACTCTGGCAATTTGTCTGTTACCTTGTTAAGTTTTGTTAATGTGCTTAGACTTTAGACTGAATTCTCCATCACTTAATCCTGCTCTGTAATGTCTCTCTCAACTGATTACATCCTCAAGAAGGGTCTATATTATAACACCGAAGAGGTGTTTAAGCGAACGCCTCTTTGTCTACACGTAAAGACCAATCGCACTAAAGCACGAACGGTCACAACAGCAAATTCTTTCCCTGGGAAAGAATTTGTTTGTTCACACACACACACACACACACACACACACACACACACACACACACGCACACGCACACGCACACACACACACACACACACACACACGCACACAGACACTTACTTCATCCCCCCACACCCCCCAACATGGGGAGCTCTGCCCCCCACACCTCCTAACTAAATATACCAACTCCAAGATCGCACTACAGTGGAGAAAAGGCAAACACCATGTAATTGGCCAACTATACCTTTGCCCTGTAAAGTATTCATCTTCTTCTTCTTTTGGCTTTTCCCGGTTAGGGGTCGCCACAGTGAATCACTGCCCGCTCATGATTGGCAGTGGAGTTTTACAGTGTCAAGTTGCCAGCCCAGTGCCCAACCTTCCACAGAAGGCACACACATGCACACACTCACACCTAGGGCCAATTTAGTGTGTCCAATCCACCAACAGCATGTCTTTGGGATGTGGGAGGAAACAGGAGCACCTGGAGGAAACCCACGTGACCACAGGGAGGACATGCAGACTCCGCACAGAAGGCACCCCAGCCAAGGATCGAACTGGAGAACCTCTTGCTGTGGGATCACTTAAAACCATTTTGATGAATACGTGTCGCTCATTTTGTGTTCAATATTACAACATTACGATGTAATATAGACCCCCTCAGGAAGGCTGGGCTCAGTGGCTGCTGAATGCCACTCAGAACTCACTACATTTCTGGGTCATAGGATCATCGGATCCTAGGAAGTTACTAGGCTATTGGCCCAGAAGCCCTTATAAGCCTAGCTAAGAGTTTAGCCCATGTTTAGACAAGTCTGCACCCAAAGGATAGAAGACACTTTCATGTTTTTTTAACACATTCTAAGACCTTTTAATATCCCACATAACAGTGTTAAGCTACAGAGACAAGACAGAAGATGGAATACATAATAGTGGTATAGTTATATTTACACGTTCTAGTTTATAAATCATGTACTAATTATTTGCCAGACATATCATTTCTTGTAGAGACACTTTGTATTACATTTCTTTATTTACAAGTGGCAGATATACAGGAACAAAAATGATTACTGTATTTCTAAAATATACACAGACTTTCTTTAGCAGACAAGGCATTCATACTATGTGTTCTTTTGACAGGTTCCATTGATAAAAAACAGTAAGCTTGTATGAACAATTTCTATCACTCATCCTAAAAATAAATAAACAAACAGATAAATATTAAAAAAAAACAAATGATATAATCACATGTTACTATAGGAGAATATGCTAAGATGGAGATAATAAGTTTGAGTGGTCTTGTCTGCAATGAAATACTCCCTCGAGTGCTTGCTTTGCCATTTTATGGATTTTTCGCAGTAGAACTGCATCAACCTTAGAGGAATCAATGTTTCGTTTGATGCATGTTTGTTTGGCTCTGTGATAGCACTTTCTGTGTAATAAGAGCATTTTAATACACATGAAGTCAGTTCCTTGGCCAGTCTGAACTCTTTCTTACCAATGTACTACTATATACAGTGTCTTAAAATAAAGAATATTTTAGGTAATACGACCTAACAAAGAGTACGCTTTCAGCCACATTTATTAATGTGTTTTCATATACTATAATCATGTGACTAGTTACAGTCATTTCTTGTTTGAAAGGAAAATATCTCTATCTTAGTATGTGATTGTTGCTGTATCAGGTGAGACCTTTCATTACACAGAATAGTATCTGCTCATGTTACATATATATGGGCATACATTCCATAAAATCCATGGTAAATGGTTTAATTTGACTAAAAAATAAATTTGATCTGAATGAGTATGAAGGAATGACCCACATTTCATTAGTTACTGCAGTGTACCATAACAGAAACATGATGTGGCAGACTGCTTAACATTCCTAACTGGAATATATATATATAAAAGGTCACAGTGTAAGCATTCTTCACAAATGAGTTACTGCATGCAAATTACTTAGGTGCTCTTGTCACTTATTGAAGAAAATGATCATTGTTTACATCTGTAGTTTTATCCGAGCTGAAAGACTCATTTAATTTGTAGTCAGTGGTCCCATCACCCTTAATAGAGGGTGGAATTCAGCGGACAGAGAGAACATGGAACTCCTTTTCTGAAAGTCAGAGTCCAGGCCTATCTCTGAACAGGTAGAAAGGTTCCACAAGAGTTTTTTTTTTTTTTTACAAAATAACATGGGTTACAGTAAAGAAAGCCACATTAGAGAAACATAAAGTAATTCCTGCGATTGCATGAGGTTAAAAAAAACAGGATGGACAGTCACCCAGAATTATTCCTGAGTAAGATGTGAAATAGTCATAAAAGAATAATAAATACATTATGTAACATAGCCAGTACAGGAATTGGGTTCCCATTTGGAGTTATCATTAGCAAACTGGTGAGCAGTTAGGAACAGAAGCCCATAGGGTTTGTTATAGTGCCTCAGATTACCAAAACTCTTATAATGGAACTGACTACTACACTAAAATACTATAATAACAAAATCAAGATATATTTACATAACAAACTCTTACAAGTGCTTTCTCACACTGAAAATGGAACAAATAACAAGCACTCTTAAGGCATGCACATACACAGCATTTAATACACCAATCAAAGATATAACAAAACCAATAATTCCATCAAATGTGTTGGTCTTTACTTTAATAAGGGCACTAATAAGAACTTTTCATTTAAACCTAGGAAGTACATACACATTCATCTAAAATGCTCTGTACCACAAATCTACAGTACTCATTAAATCATTAATACTATATATTTTTGAAATATTATCTCAGGACTCCATTGGAAATGGAACTTCCTAGCTAAATATTCATAGAAAAAATGTAAATATATACACAAAGTAATTAATTAAGTTTGACCTTTTATTTTCCTAAAACAGTAACGTATTCTGGGTATCATATAAATCATTCCTTCAAAATGACAAATCCACTGATAATTTATATTATCATGTCCTGAAGTACTAAGATGTGTATGTGACATATTATGCATCATTTTATTTTTTATTCTTTATTTCATATATATAATCTCAAATTATTTTGGTCATCCTGAAGTATGCTTTGTCAACCTAAAAATACTGATATATGGATATATGTGAAGACATTATTGAATACAAAACATTCCACCTGTTACAAGGTGTTGGAATCTATCACTGTTGTTGTTAATGTAAGAATATGATCTACATTTATAGCATTCACAAGAGCCCACAGTCTTGCTTTGCATTTTCCCACCTGTCCTTAATAAATCGGTGAAAATCAAAGTTCACTTAAAAACCATATATGATGAGATATCTATAGTGTGTCTGATTTTGTCATCATTAATAAAAATATTTCAGTATTTGTTCAAAATCTGTCAAATTAAATAACTGTCATGGGTATATTTAGTAACAGTAGCTTTCTACTGGTCTGTACCAGATCTGCCATAGTTAAACCACTGTTCGATCTCATTATGATTACATGTATGACCTGGATGCTCCTGGTTCGATACTTATTCACCACCTCTCTGAACTGTATAAAAGCTGACACTTAACTGTGTTATTCCTACTAACTCATATTACCTGTATCTTCAGTATACTGTTCTTAGTATGTCTCTGATGACAGCAAAATAAAATAACGTATTCAATTTCTTTGCTGTAAATCATTAACTTGTAAAAGTGACCACTATAATGAGCATCTAAAAATTGAACTGATTAAACCGTATGATAAAATTAAATGAAAAAACACACAATGACTATTTATAGAAGACTGAAATTATCACTGCAGAGTGGGTTTAAACAAATTACGTCTCTGCAAATGAAAGAAATATCTGCAATGGAGTGGACACAGGATGGAGTGGAAAGGAAATGACAACTTCACGAGGTTTAAAGGAAGAGTCAAAAGAATTAGCAGCTTGGTTGGGACAGTTTTGTTGTGCACAAGATAAAGAACTGACTGTGCCCCAGGTGGCCTTTGTTCATTTAGCAGCAGTGAAAACCAGGAGAACATGGCATAGGAGTATGGGAGTGAGCAGCCATTCTTTGCTCACACATCCAGGTCAAGGTAGAGGGTCTTCTGACCCCCTGCAATACTAACAACTACAGGAGTGTCAGATATGTGAGATGCAGCTCATTGAGCTGACATGATGACTAAGATGTGCAGGAAGCCAGGGAGACTGGATGTGTAGAAACATGCATGAATCCTCCCAGCAGCAGCTATAGCAGACGTCACTGCTGTGATACGGACAGGACTGACTGGGGAGCTGTGATAGGAAGAGGACTCACTGGGAGCCCTTCCGTGGGCAGCTAAATTTTACCTCAGAAGAGAACAAATGGGTTGTAGCACTCTCGCCCTGGTCAGGGAGCCACATAATCTCCTTTGATCAAGGAATGAATGGGTCTGCTTTCACACTGATAAGCAGCAAATTAATTTATAACTGTTGTGGCGGGGGGGGGGTGGGCTTAAATTTACGGATCTAAAAAGGAACAAAAAACATACCAGTCTGCATTTTATGTACTGAACTGCATACTAGTCATTCACAAGCCAATGCAGAGTGTAATATAGGCAATACAGGATTAACAAAACCAAAAAGAAATGTACATGGTGGTGCATCTGCTATATGAGCTAAAAGAAGTCCTGCATTGTGAAACTGTAGCAAGGAGAAATACAGGATAATGTGATGTAATAGGAAGCAGGACATTTTTGTGCAGCTACATAATTGCAGCACTGCAGTTGTATATGATACATCAGAGGTACCATGTCCTCTGGGACAGGCTAGGACAGACTTGAAGCTAACAAGCTATAAAGTTGCATTGTCTGCACCTAAAGCCATACAAAAACAGGGTTTAACAGTTATATGTCTATAATAAATGAAAAGAGAGAGTCTCTCCATGAAAGTATTGCAAGTACCTTACAGATGTAAGTCTTGCCCAAATGTATCAGAGACGTGAAAAATAGTGCAGTCTGAAAGGCAAAAACACAGCCTCAAGCATAGTATGGAGAGAGACAGAGAGAGAGAAATGATACAAAAAAAATAACAATATGTTAAATCAGTTTGAAGCAACATTCTGCTTAGCTAATATTGACATGTCTATCTTTTATGCATTATAGGTTTATAGGAAAATATTAGGCTAATGGCCATTTAAAGCCTAGCCAGTAACCTGAGGTCTGAATCAAACTTGGCACTTTGTGTCTAAGAGGTGAAGACCTTAACCATTATGCAACTCCTTCTCCATTATGTTTTGCTGTCTAGGTTAGCTAATACCAAGCATTGCCCATTTACATAGGGGGAATAAGGAGATAAGCTGAAAAAATAAAAAAATATATACATTCAATTTAGAGGTCCACTAGGGCTTAAACAAAGACAAGACACTTCTGATTCAGACGATATCTTTAAGGTAAGGTAGTTTAAGTATATTCAGTGACATTTTATAATTTTACTTGAAAATCATCTCAAACAAAGTCTGATATTAATTACATATTTGTGTTACAGTAGCGGAGTGAGGCAATTTTGATTATCTGGAAAATTATTACGACACAGCATTAGAAAGAAATGCAAAAGACAAAGTAAACACATCATTTTCAGCTTTGTTACTGTTGTCCCTCAGGTGCAACAAGCATTTTAGAAAAAGTGATCAGGGTAAGTTAAAAAATGATTTATCTAGTTACTTAGTAGTATAATTAACAAATGCAGAAATGAGCTACAAATAAACACCATTTCTTTCACTAGGTTTCATTACTCTGAGCAGCTCTTCCTTTAACCATAACATGTCAACCCTGGAGGAAGGCAATGTTTTCCTTCAGGTCTTTTGTAGTCAGCAGTCAGTTAGCAGTGAAGTAAGCAGACCAGATGGGCAAATCCACTGTGATTTGCAATGCTGATTAATGTTTCTGTTCCAAAAGGAGGTGGAAACTGTAGTCAATTCTTGTAAAAGAACCGATTCATGTACATTAAAAATAAAAGTCAGAGAACTGACTATTTTAGCATGATAAAAAATTGAGCACTGTGAATAAAAATGTTATGGTTCCACAAGGATGATATGAAGTGAATATGACATGAAGGAAGTAACACAGCGTGAAGCCTGCAGCATGCCTGATGGAGTTGTGAGGTGCTGATGAAGCGGGCACCAGGACTTTCTAGTGTTAGAATTAAATTCGTGAATGTTAGGAAGTGGACGGAGGTACCGCTGTAGAGGTTAAAGAACACTGTACCCCCTACCAGCACACTGAAAACAACGTTCTTGAGGCCCAAAGTCGGCATACGTACATGACATAATCACAAAACAAAACAACAGCAGCAAAAGAAACAGCATCTCACCATTTTCTGCATATTTGCAGCAGGAGGGTGAACTTTACTTCTCAGTCTATTGTGTTGGGAAAGTACGAGATAAGCTTCTTTGGCACCCAGAGCTGTAAAACAAATACACGCATAAATATGAGGGGGGCAAACCAGAAAGAGGCACATAAGTAGAAACTGTTGATCCACAAAGTATAACTATCTCCAAAGTAACGGAATACATGCATTCAGGAGTTAGTTTTACACCTAGTATTATATGATGCGCATATTTTGTTAACACTATGAGAGGTCCTAACGAGGTACAGAATATGAGCGCATTAAAGTTTTTGTTTGAAACACTACTATAGTGCGTCATAGCTGATCCCGCCACCCCATGTAGAGGGAGCCAGGACCGCGGTGCCCCTCACCGTGGCGAGCTGTTTAACGCCGCGGTGCTGAAATGTCTCCCTGGCTCCCCACCTCACCTACCTTTGTGTTGCTGCACGACCTTCTGCACTTCCAAAGCCACAGGAAAAGCACTGGGAACAGCTACAGCGACAAAAATAACACCCAGCCATACAATCCACCTGTTGCCGAAAGCCATTTTCCCGTAGTGGGAGCTGCAACTGACTTGTAAGAGACAAAATAGCCCCACTTTCACTGCGCCTTTCCCTTTGGCGGAGCTATCCCCTTGACAAGCTTAGGCATGCAGAATGGGTGTGCGAAACAACACAAAGGGCTAGGGCCGAATACACCGTGAGTGATGGTTCAGTCCCGGAAGCCGCTGCTACTCCTGGCAGACTCCTGTTGTGCCACTTGAGGGTGGGCAGGACCAGTCAGGCTCCAACACACAATGCCAGTAGCTACCCAGAGCAGTGCATGCACCTGCTCTTTGCAATGCAAGGCGGGTATCTGATGAATAATTTCTACCTCCTCCACTGCAGATTATGTATGATTAACAGAACATCTTCACGTACTTGTAATCTGATGCAACTCATTGATGTTACAAAATCAGGACCCAAAAAATAAGATAAGATTTTTAAAGCGAAAATGCAATTCCAGCTGCTGCTGCTGCTGTTAAGCCTAGTAACTCCTAAACTAGTCCTGACGGCTGCTTCTGCAATGTATTTTCTACAGGGCTAATGGATTTTATACAGTAGCGACATGCTACTGAGCTACAGTGGAAAACCATGGGAACCCCTAAGAGCTGTGGCATTCTGCACTTTTGTTGTTCGTAAAGATAAAATAAAATACACTTCTGAGGGCGTCAGACGGCCAATTTCATGATTGCTGAAAGATATTAAAATTAACTTGGTTTAACACGTATTTTATTCACATAAACTTAACTCGAGCAAGGCAGACTTAATCTGCTCAGGTTTTAAAATGCTAACAGTTTTCAGCTGAAAAGTGTCGAGAAAACAGAAAGGATTTTAATGCCCCTATGTTCTTGGTGGGGCTGTTGCTGTTATTTGGTCTACATTGCCTGTCTAGCTATTTAACTCCTCTGTAGTAGATAGTCCAACCTGCATCTGGGGTCTTATGCCCGAAATTGTTACAGCAACAAGCAATAATGCAGGCTTGAAAATGTTACTGGAATTTAGGTTATACAGAAAGTTAAATTACAGCTGACTGAACTACTTGAATTAGCTGCACAATGACAGAGAATATTACAGCAGAATTTTTACATACGGATTTTGCTTTTTTGCAGGTTTTTGCATGTAGTACCTATACACCTGCAGTACAATCCTACTTTGATCTCAGAGGTATACTGCATCAGGTACTAATTACAGGTCTATTAATTAAAAACTCCACCAACTTAGAACCTCTTTGCTTTCTACATAAATAGATTGCTAAGTATGGGCAACAGGCAGACTGGAACTGTGTAAAGGATTTGACTTACTATTTGAAGATACAAAGAACATCGCATAGCTATATACAGAGGTAGAAGTGTTCAGATAAGTAGAGGGAGTCAGGCGTCTGGACTGTAAAATAAGTTTTCTCCATCTTGAAAATGCACTAAGATAACAGCACCAGCTTTCTTTAAGGAGGACTGCGGCAGTCCTTTACAGTATTGCACCTCTCACCATCCAAAGAAGGTAAAAAAAAAAAAAAATCAGAGCAGAAGTCAGCCCTAGTAAATCCTGAGCTTCTCTGAGCATGGGTACCTACTTTATGTGTGATGTATATGTGAATTACCTGCCCTATTGCACCTTCATGCAAGTCTTGTGCAGGTGAAAATATTCTACATTTCAAACTCCATTGTGGCTTCAGTATGCAATACATGAAATACATTATAGTAAAGTAGCCATATGAGCAAGGACCTACAAAATGTGACAATATTTCACCTGCCTATGTATGGAAGGAGTTTCTTTAATACAAATACTTATAGGAAGAAGAAATTGTGGAGGGATGAAATGATGACTAGGGAAGGAGTGGGAGATATTAGATGGGGGAATTATTTAAGTGTACTATATATTTTATAACAAATAAGAGGAAGTTGCCAAAGAAGGGTAGTTAATAGAAAGTGATTTGTGAGCACCCTTTATTATAAAATCAGAATCATTTAGCAGCTTTGGTGATAATTTCTTTAAGTTCTCCATAATGCTAAATGGCAGATTGTGACAGTAAAGCCCTATGAGACATTGAGTTAGATATCTATATACAGAAGCCACCTCAGAACCCCTTCATAAATTCATTATAAAACTTTCAAGCAGTGACAACAGGGTGGGCATCTATAAAAGTCCTCCAATATGGTTATTTTATCCTTAGGGATATAATTGCAGGTCACCTCTGAATTTGAGCCCACTACTTTGCCTGATGAAGTATTCATGATTTACTACATTGGATATAATGCAACCATAAAGACACATTTTTATATGGTCTGCATTCTACCAGTCTGCACAGAAATCATATATTTGTACCTAATACAAACTGATTAAAATGCAATTTGACATCCTGGCACTTTTTATTGACCATGTAGGCATATTTGTAGAGATTATCAATATAAAGTTATAGCCCTGAAACCATTTGGCATTTTCTAGTAATATGTTTGTTCATCTAATCTGAATATTTAGTCACCAATTCAGTTATTTTATTCTCTTTGTTGGAGAGATAACAGAACTGATGCATACTGAATTTCTGAGTGCCAAATCACAGTGCTTGACAATGCTTTCCTTTTTATTCTGGAAAATATCTCTTTCAGGGACAAATAAATAGTGATTTTAGTTCTTATATTATAAAAATTCCACTGCTGTATATTATTTTATGTCACTTCAAATGCTTACACAGTTGTTTTGGTACTAAACGTCAATGTTTTCCTGAGTGTACCTGTTGCTAATATATAATTGCAACAGGGCTGAACTTGAAATTTATCAATGTTGGTCAATGCTTGTAGATCAGAGTGTGTGTATGTACTTTTAAGAAACATTTCCAGATGTAGGCACATGCGTATAAATGCACAGCATGTGCAGGCAGCATTGCCATTTTGAGAGAACAGGCAGAGTGTTAACATTTATGAGTGCAGTAGTTAGTCTGTTTATAAGTTTATTAAAGTTTAAATTATAAAGCCTCATTTCTGATGTGTTTCAGTGTAATAAAGCTGCTTGAACAGAACCCACAAATGTTCATCTGTTTTATCCTGACCAGACAAGTGACATGGTGTCAGAACCAGAATTAGAAGAGCTACTTCTTCAAGCCATGAGGTGCAGAGTTGAAGGTGAAGACAGACTAAGCAGACTGAGTGAAACAAAGCACAGACAAATGAAAAAGGGCCAGAAATGAGCTAAACATAAAGAAAACTACACAGATGATTTATTTGACAAAGAAAATGAAATGGCACATTTATAAGGCACACAGCTCATTATTAATCAAATGAGTACCACAAAAACATATTATTAAGCAAACGAAAAGCAAAAACCACATTATTAATTAAACACAATGTGTGAAACAAGTTGATCATATAGAGAGCTAAAATACCACTTTCTATGAATATAGTGTATCAGTGGTTAGTGAAAAGGTTAATACAGTAGATTTATTGGCAAAGAATGAAATATTTTGTACTGTCCTGATCAATGGTAAGTCCAAAGAACTCAAAGTAGACACTGGTTCAAAGTGTAATGTTATATCAGCAGAAACATTTGCTAAAGTGAGAGCTAGTGAGCAACTTAATTTGAGCAATTGTGTGAAGTGTGTTTCTTATGGATGTGAAGAGATTCAAACCGAAGGCTCAGTAATGCTTTCATGAAGATCTGTGCAGTCATTATTAGGTCTCAGAGACAGCTTGAGAATGAAACTGCTTTATTTTGCCAAAGATGTCTATCATGTAAGCACATGTCCCAGTTCCAGCTTCAGTGATGCTATTTTCTCAAAGTATGCTGATGTGTTGGACAACAAACTAGGCAAACTTCCAGTTATGTACTCCATGAAATTAGACCCGGAGGTCATTCAAGGGGGTCAGACCAGCAAGAAGAGTTCTAATGGCTATGCAGGACAAAGTCAAGGTCCAGTTAGACAAAATGGTCCAGCAAGATGTGATTTGTCCAGTCACATAACCGACTGAGTGGGTATCTTCCATGGTAGCTGCTCATAAGAAAAATTGAGATGAAATCAGAATATGCATTGACCCAAGAGACTTGAACAAGGCATTAAAAAGACCTCATCTTCCTATGTGTAAAGTCAAGGAGATTGCAACCCTCATGCCAGATGCTACTGTTTTTCTGTCTTAGCTGCAAAGAGTTCATTTTGGCAAATGATGCTTGATCACAAATCTTCTCTACTGACAACATTCAGTACCCCATTTGGTAGATACAGATTCCTCAAGATGCCTTTTGGAATAAATTCTGCTCGTGAAGTCTTTCAGCTTGCAATGGAGCAAATTTTTTTAGGCTACCTGTGTGCAATAATAGCTGATGATTTACTACTTGGAGGTGATGGTGAAGCAGAGCATGACAGAAACCGCTGGAAAGTTCTAGACAGAGTACCTGAAATGAATTTAAAGCTCAGTCCTCTGAAGTGTAAATTCAGACTACCAGAAGTTACTTATGCAGGTCATTTGTTTAGCAGTCCAGGCGTACGACCAGATCCTTCTAAACAAGAAGCCATTCTTGAGATGCCAACTCCAGACAATTTCCAAGTTTTACAATGTTTTCTTAGTATGGTTACTATTTGGGCAAATTTATCCCTGACTTTAATGAGTTATCAACACCTTTAAGAGAGCTCACATGCAAAAATGTTGCATGGTCATGGTTAGACCAACACCAGAGAGCATTTGATAACCTCAAACAGCAAATTTCTAACCTGCCTACATTAAGATACTATGATGTCCACAAACCAGTAGTTCTTTCCTATGATTCTTCAAAGTTTGGTCCTGGTGCATTTATTCTACAAGAGGGCAGACCAGTTGCCTATGCATTTAGAACTCTTACCCAAACTGAGATGTAGTATGCTCAAATTGTGAAGGAACTTTTGGCAATTGTGTCCGCATGTTCGAAGTTCCATGATTATATTTATGGCTGAGCAATCCAGATAGAAACTGACCATCAAACTCTAGTTACTATTTTAAAGAAGCCTATGCATTCCACTCCAGCAAGACTGCAAAGAATGATGCTTAAATTGCAAAAAATTACAATTTCAAAATGGTCTATACAAAGGGCAAACTTCTTTCTCTGGCTGATACCTTATCCAGTTCACCCAGAAATATTACGGAACAGCTTGATGCAGAGAATTTTGACTTTGATGTCATTGAAGTGCATAATTTTTCTACAATGAAGCTTAATGAGCTGAGAGATCATGCAAAGACTGATCCAATTTTGCAAAAGCTCAACCACTTCATCAATGTAGGATGGCCATCAAAACAATCCTATGTACCACCAGAAGTACAACCTTACTTTCCATACAGAGATGAGATGCTGATGGAAGATGATACCATTTTCAATGGTCCAAAAGTTATTGTTCCTACTTCCTTACAGTGAGAATGCATCCAGATTTTACATCGTGGCCATCCAGGTTCCAATTATACCAAAAGAATGGCAAGAGGACTAGTATTTTGACCTTTTCTAGCAAAAGACATTGATAAAGTGCTTTCTTCTTGTTCAGTGTGCAATGGTACTAAGCCACATTCACAAAAAGAGCCACTTCATCTAAGCCAATTTCTTGAACTACCTTGGTCAGCAGTAGCAACTGACATAAACAGTCAACATTATTTAGTGTTGAAAAACTCTTATTTAAACTGGTTTGAGATCGATTTGCTACTTATCCTAACATCCAGTGCTGTTATTACTAAGATGAAGCATCATTTCACAGCCCATGGTAGTCCATACAAAGTTATTTCTGACAGCAATTCTCAGTTAACTAGTCAATTGTTTCAGAGATTTGCTAAAGAGTGGGACTTTATCCATGTTTCTAGCAGTCCTGAATATCCACAGTTAAACGGCCTTGCTGAATGTACAGTACAGAGTGCAAAGTAATTACTAGAGAGGTCAAAGGGTGACAATACCGATATCTTCTTGAATTTACTTAATCTCAGAAATATACCCCGTGACAATCTACTAGGTTCGCCTGCTCAGAGAATTTTATCTAGGCAAACCAGAACAACCTTGCCTTTCAGTTCTAGTTTGTTGCTGCCTAATGCTAAAAACAACAGAGCAGTCAAAGCCCAACATTTTAAGAAGCTGTTTCTCAGAAGTCCAGCTATGATAAAATGAGCAGATTTCTTCATCTGTTAAAAGAAGGAGACAGTGATGATTCAAACAGCAAAAGGCTTTGATTGAACTGGTCACGTGAGAGGTATATGTACTGAGCCGAGATCCTACTTAGTGGAATCTGAGGGTATAGAGTACAGGAGAAACCGCAGGCATCTTCTTCCTGTATCAGAAATGATATCACAGCATCTTATCTGTGATACAGACTCTAGATCTCAGAGCAACCCAGACAATGTTCGTACCAAGGAACATGTCGCAGTATCCATTCCCATACCTGATGATGTCCCAGATGTCCTCAAAGTTGAACATTCCTTGAAGACAGTCCCCATTGCTAGACCCAATTCTGACTTTAATGTTACATGGTCAGGTCATATTTCAAGACCTAGTGTAAAATACACAACAACTTGATCATAGTTGTTTTCTATGTGTCTAATTTTATATGATTGCATGTCAAATAATTAGTTCTGTATAACTGCATGTTGAAAATATCTTCTTCTTCTTTTGGCTTTTCCCGGTTAGGGGTTGCCACAGTGGATCACCTTGTCCGCTCATGATTGGCAGTGAAGTTTTACGGTGTCGAGTTGCCAGCCCGGTGCCCAACCTTCCACAGAAGGCACACACACGCACACACTCACACCTAGGGTCAATTTAGAGTGTCCAATCCACCTGCAGCATGTCTTTGGGATGGGGGAGGAAACCGGAGCACCCGGAGGAAACCCACATGACCACAGGGAGGACATGCAGACTCTGCACAGAAGGTACCCCAGCCGGGGAATGAACTGGATAATCTCTTGCTGTGAGGTGGCAATGCTAACCACTGCACCACCGTGGCCACCCCAACTGCATGTTGAAAAATAATTTTTGTAAATTGCATGTCATTGAATACTGTAATTTTGTATGAGGGCTATTTCTCAAAGAGGGAGGATGTAGATCAGAGCATGTGTATGTACCTTTAAGAAGCATTTCCAGATGTAGGCATGTGCATATAAATACAGAGCACATGCAGGCAGCAGTGCCATTTTGAGAGAGTAGCCAAAGTGTGAACATGTTTGTGTGCAGTAGTCAGTCTCTTTATAAGTTTATTTAAGTTTAAGTTACAAAGCCTCATTTCTGATGCGTCTGTGTGTAATAAAGCTGCTTGAACATGTTCTAACCTGGTAAATAAATAAATCATCATATTCACCTCATGAGGAAAAATAAAGTGTGCATGTTTCATGCAAAATGAATCTAAAGAAATTTGCATTAGAGCGGCTGTAAAATTAAAGTAAAAGATTTTGAAAAATTTGAAAACCAGAGCATGGCTTATATATTCACTTGCTTCTAAAACTCAACAAACACTAGTTCCTGTTCCTTTTTTCATACGTACATATTAACTTAGTAGAATGTGACTCCGAAATGCACTTCTTCTTCTTTCGGCTTTTCCCAGTTAGGGGTCGCCACAGCAGATCACCTGTCCTCTCATGATTGGCAGTGGAGTTTTACGGTGTCAGTTGAAGGCACACACTCACACCTAGGGTCAATTTGGAGTGCCCAATCCACCTACAGCATGTCTTTGGGATGTGGGAGGAAACCGGAACACCTGGAGGAAACCCCCACGACCACAGGGAGGACATGCAGACTCCACACAGAAGGCACCCCAGCTGAGGATCGAACTGGAGAACCTCTTGCTGTGAGGCGACAATGCTAACCATTGCACCACTGTGGCCGCCCTGACTCCTAAATGCACTGACCACAGTAAAGTACTTCCTCATGTTGCTTCTAGGCACACATACCGTCTGTAGTGGCTTATCTCAGTGATTATTTAACAGCAATCATGTTACTGATTGCTTTTACAGAGGGACTGCATATCAAAAATTATAACCACATTTTCTGTACGCTTATGATACCTCATTGAGCAGAAAAATGAAAGATATAATGAACAGAGTAACATTTTGAATTAGCATTTTCAGCCACATGCATTTTCCCTGACAAGCCATATCACTCACTGATCATTCATGAGTGATCATATAAGAAGTGTGCTTTCCAACACAGCATGCTTTCTAATCCTTACTTCCAAAAGTCAGCCAAATTCCCTGTTCATCTCTTGTATTTGATTGTGTTGAAAGTGAAATAAATAATGACCAATGTGATATATTTCATCTTATTATTTTGTCAGGCATGTACACATTTCTCCAACAAACCATTTGTATGACTGTTTCCCAGAATGATCTTATAATTATTCTTTTTTTTCACGTAGAGATTGTACCCCTAAAAAGCCACTTTCTGCTCTCACTTTTGATCTTTGATCCTGAAGAAAGTGAAATACATTATGACCTCAGAATTGTTTCAGTTTGTTGCCATAGACACTTCCATGGACCCCCTGCAACCCCAATAGAGTTCATTCAACATTTATCATTTAATGTTCATAGTTTCACACACAGTCTACCTCTCTGTCCCCAAAACATAGCCACCCTCTGTATGTCCCTTTGATGTTAAATTGTGATCAAAGTTAAAAGAAGAAATGTCCACAGTAATGTAGTTCATCTTGTTGTTCTCAGGCATATATACAGTATTCTTAAACTCAATAAGCAATATCAGTCATCATTTCACTATTGTCATGAAACTGCATAGAATGACTAGTTTTTCAAACAGGCAAAGAAATAATAGCCCAAGTAATATAATTTCAACTTGCTGCTGCTGTAATATGCAGCCACACTGCATCTTGGTAATTATTATAAATAATCATTGCTGTGGACAGTGTGCATTTTTATCTACCCACAGCTATATCCGATTTCCTGTGAATAAGTTTGTGTATAGAAATCTTATCTACAAAACAAAATGGTCCCTTAAAATTATAATATCTCCTTTTCTCACATTTTTTTACTCAGTTGATTAGACATTGCAGGGTAAACACTGAGATCAGTTGATGAGGACAGCCATCTAAGATGCTCTACATACATAATAAACATGCCATGGATTGGCTAGCTATAACATCTTTCTGTTTGAGAGTGGTGGGAGTCAGAATTCATGCTAAGGAATATGATGACTTCTCACTTCTGGCTTCCATTTCTCTTTCATTTTAATACAATTAATGCACTAATGAAATAATTGTTTCATAAGTTTTCTAGACGTTTATTTTTTTAAATTCAGTTTTGTATTCATTTTTTAAATAAATTGACCTAAGCATATATTTTTTTATCTCATTGTCTATAATTATTACCTTTTCCAGTGGTGCTGAGATATCTGGGCACTCATAACTAAATTATTACTCAGTTTTATATGGCTAACTTGTAGAGTACTAACTCTTTGGCACAGATTCTATACTAATATGGCGCTCTCAGGTATGTTGAATTCCTTACTGTACTGTAAGTATATTGCACTCAATTGATGTTCCATGTCTGTCTGTCTGTCTAGTGAATAATGTGACTTGTTGAATAAGGTCCCACTTCAATGCCTGTTTTCTCTTTAGTGTGTGTGCATAGTGCCTGATATACTTTATTTTCATGATTTAGTAAGTATATTTGTAGTACTACTATGCAGCGTTCCATCAGTTTACTAATTTTTCTTAACAAAGTGACTGATCTGTAAGCTTTAAGCCGCTAGTTACCTCACTTGTTCTTTAAGGCAGAATACTCATGACATCCAGTAATTGAGCCAGAAAGCCTACAAACTTTCATCAACATTTCTGATGTAGTTATTAGTGAAATAGTCTAGTCATGGCACAGTCTTTTTTTTTACGATTTACTATAGATGTTCATCACTCCCACTGCTGCAGTAGTCTTCAGACCAAATTGGTTGCTTCCCTTGACTAGGAAATAACGGGTCTATATTAGAACATCGAAGTTTCAAAACTTCGAATGTTCTAATATCGAACCTTATTCAGTGAAAGCTGAAAATATCGAAGCAACAGAAAACCGCATTTTTTTCCTAGGGAAAGAATTTGGTTGTCCGTTTTTGTTGCTTTGGTATTTTCAGTGCTGTGGTGGAATGTTACAGGTCGGGTTCAGGTAAGTGTGCGATTGAGTGCGGGTTAGGTTAGTTAGGATTAGGGTGCGGGTTAGGTATGTGTACAATTGTGTGGACGTGAGGGTTAGGGTGGGTTAGGTGAGTTAGGGCATGGTTCAGGTAAGTGTGCGATTGTGTGGACGTGAGGGTTAGGGTGGGGTAGATGAGTTAGGGTTAGGGCGCAGGTCAGGTGAGTGTGCGAAAGTGACAGACCTTAGGGTTAGGGTTTGGGTTAAGGTAAGTGGATAGTTAGTGGTGTGTGTATAGTTTAGTGTAGGGTTAGGTGTAAGATTTTAGGTGTATGTGTGGGGATTGTTGTTTGTTTGGTGTGCTTGTGTTGTGTGTATGTGTTTTGAAACAGCAAAGTTTTTCCCTAGGAAAAAATTTGCTGTTCTGTATGTTCAATGTTTTTAGCTTTCGCTGAATAGGGTTCGATATTAGAACATTCGAAGTTTTGAAACTTCGATGTTCTAATATAGACCCAGAAATAACAACCAGACAGCTTTACAAAACTCTGCCTCCCCCCACCCCCTCAAAAAAACCTTCACCCTGACTGCTAATTAACTTGATCTTTTGGGCTTCACAAGAGTAACAATCATCTATGAATTTATTTGTGGCAGAAAAGATGGGGAACACTTGCCACACAGAAATTGTTCCAAATTTAAGAAAAACATTTAATTTAATTTTCTGACTAATATTGGTATTTCCCATTTAAGAAACCCTGTATTTTTTTATCAATATTGGACTTTTCCTGTCAGTGACCTCTTTTTATACCTACCTCTGTTATTTAGACTATTAGTGGCTAATTTTGATTTAATATATATTTTGCTTGTGTAAACTTTTAAAGCTGTGACTAACAGATTTATTTTGAAGTGGACCAGGACATGTTTTTACAATGTACTGCTTATGCGAACTTTGTGACAACCTACCTGCCATTTTTCTTTTAGTATCAGTTGTTTTTAATTTAAGAAAAGGAGTGCTGACAGGGAAATTGTGTACTACTTGTGCTTTAACCTTTGCGAATGGACAGGGACAAGAAATAATGTTAAATGTGCTGCTTGTGTAAAGTAGGTGACAACTTACATTCAACTGATTCACTTCAGCAATACATACCATCTTTGACTTCTCCTTCCCAGCTATAGCATGGATACTTAATCTGGTCCTTCCTGTCCCACTCCTGCTGTTCCTAGAAAGAAAAAAAACACTTAACAAGGAGATCCTGCCAACTAGACAGGCTCAGTCCACACCTTAGAAGAGAATGGGTGATCCTGCACTCACTTAATCTGGTGTAGTATTTTAGCCAATATGAACATGAGGAAAGCCACATCTTCTTTGGCTGTTCCAGTGTCTTATTTGAGCATGGAAGAACCATCTTTCCAGGGCTGAGAGACACTCTGGGAAATTCTTCACAGGGTCATTGAAGAAAGAAACCATTAGACCAGGCAGACGTTTCTCCGAGTTGGTTTCCTGACTCCTGTTAAGAAAAAACAAAATATTAAGCCTTCTTGTTTATCTCCAAAAGTAATTACAGTTAATAAAGATGATTTTCTCACCTTAGCAAAGCATGCATTACAGGCTGTGTATTCTGGTGTCCAGAAGCCATTACAGTGGCTATACCCTGTAAAACAATTCCTACGAAAACTGGGTCTGATGATTTTGATTATGATAGAGATGGGATTTATTCTTCTGTAGGTTCTCATGCCTAACTTTCTAACTCTAAAGAAAATGCAACTCATTTTCATAATGTGTATGAATTTTCTTTTACTCAGTCCATAGTCAGGATGAATGAGGTATTTTTTATGTGAACAAATAGAGGTTTCCCCTAAATTGAGGAGATATTATGATACCTTACAAATCAATATTCCACATTCCTCATTCATCTCTCCTATACTGCCAGCCTTAGAGGATGTATTGAATGCTACCCGTAATCATCTAGATACTCATCTGTCAGAACCTAAAAGAGCAGATAATGTATGACATGCCCCAGATTAATATAGCAATAACCCACGCCTGGGTGTGGGTAATGCTGGATTTACCCATGGTTGGCATGGTTTGGTCCCGAGGGCGAAGCCCGAGGGACCAAACAAAGACAACCGTGGGTAAATCCAGCATTACCCACACCAGAAGTGAGTTATTATATCTAATGACATTATTTAAGAAAAGAAATAATTACTTTTCTTAAATAATGGCATTGTATAATGCCTCTTTGCTGCCCTTCCGCAGCTGTCTGGTGTTCATGGCAGTTCTGATGTACTGTGCATGCCTATGCAGTACATCAGAGCTGTGGGCAAAAGCAACGGAGAACACAAGATCTCCATTGCTTTTTACTGTCTCGCTATGTTAAATGGGTTTAACATAGCGAGACAGCTTTAAAATAAGCAACGGAGATCTCCGTTGCTTATTTTAAAGCTGTCGCTATGTTAAACTCATTTAACATAGCGAGACAGGTTAAAAAAAAAAGCAACGGAGATCGCAAGATCTCCGTTGCTTTTTACACACTGTGTCGCTATGTTAAACTCCTTTAACATAGCGAGACAGCTTTAAAAAAAGCAACGGAGATCTGCGTTGCTTTTTTTAAACCTGTGTCGCTATGTTAAACTCTTTTAACATAGCGAGACAGTGTTTTATACTAACGGAAAAAGTCCGGGCGACCGGACCTTTTTCCGTTAGTATATTGAGGGATTTACAACGGGCACGCTGGTTGGGCTGGCCAATCAGCGTGCACGTTTTAGAGGAGGCATTGTATAATACATTTCTTTTCTCTCACCTTAGATCTGACCCACCTGCAACATCGACTGCTGGTTTTTAACACCAACAGTTTACCTGATGATAAAGAAGACATGCTGTTAGGCCATCTAGGTAAGAGAAAGAGTTTTTTCTTACACTTTGGCTTTCAGAATTCCCAGTTACCAGACATACATATGGAAATGTATGCATTGTTATACATATAATCCGAAGAAGCTTGCTGCTTGGCTGCCTACAGAATACATTTTTTTAATCACCCTGTTTCTATCACTTCTCAGGTATCCAAACATGCTCTGAGAACTGTGTATGATTTTCCAGATCCTTTGACTAGGGACACTGCTACAGCTATAACGTTTAGAAAGTATGCTTGGGTATGTAATCAAACATTTGCTATGAGGTAAAGTCTGAAATCTTAGTTCCTGCTTCAGATAAGGAGGTATTATTTGGCTCATCTGCTAACCAGGTTTTCAAATAATTTAATGAAAGAGGAAAAATTATTCAAGGAGTTTCTAAGATTTTTCATGTTTCTCAATACAAATGTTATAGTTCTTCCTCTTTCATAAAAAAACTAAATAAGCAAAACCATGCTAAAAGTGATGGCTAGAAGGAAATTAAAACAAGAATCAAGGGTCCTTTTTGAAAAAAGGGTAGAACAGTAGTACTTCACCCACCAACATCTGTTCCAATGTGCTCTAGAAAAATGGTCCTCATCTTCCTCTTTGGCAAAAGATTGTGCCAGAGTCTTGGGTGTTAAAACTGGTGCAGTAAGGTTACAAATGGCATGGTATGCAAAACTTCCATTCATGGAATTCCTTTACATCCTCTGAACCAAACACACTTTTTCCTCAGGGTATTCAGTCTTTAGTCACCCACGGAGTTATGCACCAGTAGCTGGAAGTCAAAGAGATAGAGGTGTATATTTCAAAATGCTTCTGCTATTGAATAAAGAGACCCCTTAGAGACCAATAGTAGATCTTTCATTTCTAAACCTGCATGTGTAAGTACCAAAATTCAAAACATTTTCCTTACAGAACCTGTTACCCCTCATTCCTCCAATAAGTTAAATGACAACACTAGACTTAAAACATGCTTATTACCACATTCCTATAGCTACAGGCTGCAGGAAACATCTAAGGTTCTCTTTTCCTGGGTCACATTATCAGTTTTCTGCCTTATCCTTTTTATTATATAAAGCTCCAAGGGTATTCATGATATACCTCGCTCCAGGCGTAGCTTATTGCAGGTGGAATGACATTCACATTTTTTTTCTTATTTAGATGATTTGCTCATCTTTTCAAAGTCTTTATTCTGATATCGAGTCATTAACATGGATTATGTCTTTTGATCAATCTGTAGCTCCAAATAAATATTGCAAAATCGGTTGCCTTCTAGATACTTCTCTTCAAAATCCATTAAGAAAAAAGAGAAGGTTGATTTTATTCTGGAGTTTTTCTTGAACTTCTTCAATCAGTTCTTAGACTTCTTCAAGGACATTTCTCAGGATCTTAGGGTTCTATAATTCTCATGATTCTGTTATCTAGGTTACACAAGAAAGATGCAATAGTTTCTAAAACACATTCATACATGAAGCCAACAGTTACATCCTCTGGAACATTAAATTCCAGTTTTAGGCTTTCTAAAACTGGAACTATATTGGTGGAGATAACAAATTCAGCTGAAACCCAGATCTCCCTTTTTCTCTTCAGATCCTAAACCACTGTCTCACCTTAAACACTTCAGATTTTATTTGGGAAATAGTTTCCATGAAGTTAAAAGTGCAAGGACTGAGGAGCCTGTCAGACAATCCAAAGCATGTCAATATAAAGGAGATATTGACTGTGATTAATGCCTTGAAAATGTCTTCATCACCTATGGTCACTAGGACTTCTTCAAGTGATTACAGAGAATACCACAGTTCTGCGGTTAATAAGCAAGAGGTTCAAGGTGGTACCTCCTATGCAGGTTGACTGTGATAGCTTGGGAGTTAATCTGTTCAGTATTACTTAACCCTCCAAGCATCTCATATTCTGTAAGGGTAAAACATAGTAGCACTCAAGCCCTGCAGGACCAGGACAGACCCTCAAAAATGGAAACTGAATGAGGGACTTATCCAGGAACTGATCCAGTTGTGGGGAACACTTCAATAGATCTGTTTTCCTCCTTACAAAACAGACACACAAAGTTTGCTCAGGGAGTCCTTGCAAGCAAACCTGGAAACCTTTAATTTTCATTCCTTTTCAAGGGAACGGTCATTTATGATTTTCCATAACCCAAAAAGTGAATGCTCATTCCATACTCCAGCCCAGATACTTGGTAATGAATTCCACAGTGTTGAAATAAGCCAGATCTCAAAGAGAAACAATAAATACATTTGGTTTAGCACTTTCTTCTCTATTATGGGCACATCATCATAACAAATTACTTTACAAACTGATTTGTTTTAAACCATACACCATTAAAAATGCCTCAGTCAGAAAAACCTCTCCAATTATCTTATAATATTTTTAAAACAAAACATATTAATTAAAGACACATTAAACTATAAAATGTAGGGCTTCTGAGCATGTTGGGGCTCAGAATTGGAAAAAGGGCTCTCCTTTGGAGCCGTGGCACTTCAGGGAAACTGATGTTGCTGCTAGGCAGAGCTCTCCAGGAGTATTCTCTGGCAGAGGAGGAGGGAGGGTCCAACACACCCTATGGGTAGCCAGGTCAAATTTTATGAAGCAGAAAATGTAGGTCTCAAGATACGGAATTTGATAGAGAAATGCTTCGACTTTGGGTCAGAGCAAGTGCAGATGGATAAAACTAACAGTTTAATTTCAAACTCCTTCTCAAATTTGAAAGACACGATCAGACAGGTTATAGAAGCACCTATTAAGGATGAAAACCCTACAACTGGACAACTCTTACTTAAGGTACTGTATTAATCTTAAGGTTGTCCTGCAGGGAATAAGAGTTTTTAAATTTCCTTTTGGTATTCATGCTAAAGGTTCGTTATACACAGATTTTGCGAATATGTTTGATTGGCACGGATTTGAACTGATGGAAATGCTGATCAAATGGAATGTTTTGGAAATTACTATGTCATATGAAGTAACTGATGGTTTAAATACCTGCATTCAAAATAATTTATTTGATCAGTATAAGATGCTTTTCAACACTATTATGAAGAATGTTGAGAAAAAAAGCAAGAAGGATTTTAAAAGAAAACAAAAGAAAGTCCAGAGAGATGTTTTGCAGTATAAGAACAATACACCTTACCCTGTGTGAGAACTATCGAATCACAGTAGGGAGGAGGTTAAACTAAGGCAAGTGATAGATGGATTCCCCCATTTAGGGAAAGGAATGTCGTTTTGCATACAAATACTGCTGAAGATGTAGTTCCCTGTTTGGATCAGGACAATGACATTAATGAAGAATAGTATTTTATGATTATTTGCAGAACAGAATGTCTTGTGAGTCATTCTGACCAAATAGTGGGTCCAGACCAGGGTTGGGAACCCCAACATAGTCAACCCAAGGGGAATTCAATGAATAGAAAAACAGCCAAGAAGTGGAGATATTAAATTGTACCCAAACCAAGGAATCTTGTGGTCCTATGAGGGATACAATATTTTTAACTACACTAGTCACACTATGAAAAAGAACACTTCCGTCTGTTTCAAAAAGGTTTTCTTTTTGTTCTTTATAGGCAATGGGATGTGGTTGACACTATGATGGAACTCAAGGTATACACCAACAAGATGAACCTATGGGTTTTTTTAATGACAAGTATTTGACTAACAACCTGGGTTTTTAGGCAAGATGCAGTGCTAAAGAAGAACAGTACTTTTAACCCTCCCTTACACCCGTTAATCCATGTTTTTGAGCAAGCTGTTTTCAATGATATTTATAGTCTGGAAAGATGCACTGGGAGGCAAGGTTTTAGTAACAATTTGTCCATACAGGAAAGGAAAATTATGCGCAATTTACTGGATGACAAGAATTTGAGAGTGATGAAAAGGGAAAAGGGTGGGGGGATGGTTTTATTTAATACAGTTGATTATTCTATTGCCATGATGAACATCTTGCTGGATCCTGAAACATATCTATTTCTAGAAATCATCTCAGTATTGCTTACCACCATGTTGATTTAGTTCTTGAAGATGTGATGTTGAATAGGTTCATAGATTCATAGGTGTGTACCAGGCTAATGGCCCTGACGCCTTTACATGCCTAGTCCATAGAAGTGCCCTTGCATTGTGCCACCCTACGTTACTTCCCAGTGCTTCTATCAAGTAGATTCAATGGAGTCATCCCCGGGGTGAACTTTCTATTTCCCATCCACTCATCAAGATTTCTCTTGAAGAGGGCCAGTGAGGTGCTCGGCTTGACATGTATGGGAAGTCTGTTCCAGAGCATGGGCAGTCTCTGGGTTATGAACCTGTCCCTCCAGCATGTTCTGTTGATTGTGGTAATGAGGTTGAGGTCTCTGGAGCATGTGGTGCAGAGTGATTGGGATTTCTTTAGATGTAGTATTTCTAACAGAGCTGGGTCAGACATGGCTTTGTAAGTGAAGCAGAGATCACCTCTTAGTAGACAATATGAGAGAGAGAGAATAGCTGGAGTTTTTTTATTCTGTCCATGTAGGACATGTGTTTAAAGCCTAGGATCCTCTTTGTGAGGTATTTTTGTGGCCTTTCCAGCTGTTGCATGTATCTAGAGAGGTGCATGCCAAATGGGGCATTATACTTGATGACTGGCCTAATGAGGGAAGAGTAGAGAAAGATGCCGACCTCTTTCTTTCTGGATGCAAAACCCTTGGTAATGAGATGTGCCACATAGAAGGACTTTCTGACCACAGTAGTAATGTGATGGTCGAAGGAGAGGTTGCTGTCAACCTGTGTCCCCAGATCTCTTATAACACCTTCAGTGTTCAGTGGGCTCCCATCAATGTGGTAATTAGTGAGAACTGAGTTTTTCCCAAAGAGGATGACGACATATTTTTTGGCATTAAGCATAAGGTCATGGTTTCAACACCAGTCATTGGTCTCAGTTAGGCCTTTCTGTAGGATGTCTACATCACTTGGAGAGTTAATAAGGATCCCATTCATGTTGTCAAACTTTTACAAGTTCGAACGTCATATGGTCAAAACCATATGTTCAAACTTGTAAAACTTCAAATGTTTCAATGGAGATCTCTGTAAGGGAAGCTTTCCCTTTCCTGCATAGTGCAATCTCTGAGTTGGTATATTTAAGTAGCGGGGGTTGTGGGGTAGTGCAGGCTTGCCCCTCTGCTTACAACCTTCTGGTAAGTTTTTTATGTTTTTTTTTTATGTTTTCGAACTTTTAAATGTTCGAGCATATGGTGTTGACCATATGGTGTCCGAACTTTTAAAAGTTTGACAACGTGATATAGACCCAGTTAACAATGGCTTCCAGCTTGCAGTTGTCTGTGAACTTGGTCAGCCAGAGTCCCTCTGTGTTGGCCTGGACTTCTGAGAAGTAGATGCCAAACAGGAGAGGACCCAGGGCCAATCTCTGTGGGACTCCACTCGTGACTGGTCATCAGTCTGACTTGGAGTCCGCTACTTTCACACTGTTGGTTCTATCTGTGAGCTAATTTGCAACCCACCTGGTGATACAGGTATTGATGCCTAGTTTGGTGAGTTTATCAATAATTCCTGAGTGGGGAATGGTATCAAAGGCCTTGGCCAGAAAGAGGTAGGCTGTATAAACTGCCTTGCCATCATCCCACAGCTTTGTGCCCACTGAATGGCGTACAGCAACAGTTATCCTACTCCACAAAGGGGGAGCCACCACTGATCCTGGGAACTATTGCCCTATTAGCCTGATGAGCCTGGTCTGTAAGGCCATGAAATGTATCATCATGGAACTCATAAACAAAGACATTGGTAACCTCCAAACTCTGGACCCCACTTCGGGTTCATGAAAGGCAGATCATGCCTTCTGAACCTAATTGGCTTCTTTGAGGCAGTCACCAAAGCCATAGAGTAGGGTAAGGTGGTTCACACAGCCTATCTTGACCACGCCAAGGATTTCGACATCATCCCCCATTCTGGAATTATAGCTAAACTCACTAAACTAAATCCCTACATCACAAGATGGGTTGCCAACTGGCTCACTGACAGAACCCACACTGTAAAAGTTGCAGACTCCAAATCTGACTTCAAACCAGTGACAAGTGGAGTACCACAGGGTTCAGTCCTGGGACCTCTCCTGTTTGGTATCTCCTTCTGTGAAGTACAGGCTAACACAGAAGGCCTCTGGCTAATGAAGATCACAGATGACTGCAAACTAGGAGCCATAGTCAAGTCCCCAAATGATGTGGACATCCTACAGAAAGGCCTCACTGAGACAGATGCCTGGTGTCAGAGGCATGGCCTCAAGCTCAGTGCCAAAATGTGCATTGTCATCCCCTTTGGTAAAAACTCTGTACACATAAACTACCACATAAACCGCAGTCTACTTAAAGCCAAATATGTGATAAGAGACCTTGAGACCCAGGTGGACAGTAGTCTCTCTTTTGATAATCACATCGCCACAGTAGTCAGGAAATCCTTCTATGTGATACACCTCATCACAAAAGGGTTGTCATCCAGGAAAAAAGAGGTCATTGCTCCCCTCTACTCGGCACCCATTATAGAGTACAACGCCCCTTTTGAAATGTACCTCACAAGACATCTGCAGCAGCTGGAAAGGCCACAGACGTACTTAACAAAGAGAATTACTGGCCTCAAACAGATGCCCTACACTGACCATCTCAAAAAACTCCAGCTTTACTCTGTAGTATATCACCTACTCTGAGGAGATCTCTGCCTAACATATAAAGCTATGTTAAACTCAGAGCTGTTGGACATGCTACATCTAAAGAAATCCCGATCCCTCCGAGCTACACACTCTAGGGACCTAAATCTTGTCACCACAATAAACAGGACATGCTGGAGGGATAGATTCCTGTCCCAGAGACTTCCTATACTCTGGAACAGGCTACCCATCTATGTCAAGCAAAGTTCCTCATTAGCACTCTTCAAGAAAAATCTTGATGTGTGGATGGGAAATAGGAAATACACCCCGGGGATCACTTCTGTGGCTCTGCTTGACAGGGGCACAGGAAATTAACTTTCTTGGGTGGCGTAAGCCAGGGAACCTTGTTGGCTAGGCTTACTAGGCCCTTGGGCCGGTAGCCTAATACCTATCTATGAACCTATGAACCTATGGTGACTGACTCAAAGAAATCAATCAGGATGAGCAGGCATGATCTACCTTTCACAAAACCAAATTGTGTGGGATCGAGAGTTTGGAGATACCCTATAGCCTTGTTAATTAGGTCTATGATGATGCTCTCCATAGCCTTACATATCAGACTGAGCAGGTTAATGGGGCAATAATTCTCAGGGTCTGTAGTCACTCCCGCTTTATGGAGAGGGATGACTGTAGCAGTGTGCCATTCGGTAAGGACAAAGCCTGAGGTGAGGCTATGACTGAACAGGGCACACAGATGTGCTGCCAGTTCACTTTGTAGTTCATGTAGAACACATCCAGGGATACTGTTGGGTCCCAAGTAAGCTGTATTCCTGGCCTTGGACAATGCAACTTTAACCTGTGCTGCAGTAATGCTGGGTGCTTGGCATTCCCCCATATTGTCATTGGTCCTTTAGGTGGGGAGAGTGGGGCAAAGTTATCACTGAATCTGTCGGCCAGTATATTGGCAATATCTGTTGGCTCAGTATAGGAGGTACCATTGTGCAATAAACCTGAGTATTGCTGTAGAGATTCTTGATATAACTATAGAAGGTTTTGTGGTTGTTTTTAGTGTCTGCCACAATTCTGCCTTCATATCTGGCTTTAGATGTTTTGATGAGGGATCTCAACTTTTTGCTGAGGCTAATAAGGGAGTTTTACCAGTTTTGGGACTTCATCTTTTTCTGCAACCAGTTTCTTACTTTTGTTGTAGAGTTTATTTACGGCAGGGGACTACAAGATTTGCTTCCTTTTTTTGGAGGAGAGTGTCTTGGTTCTGTTGGGTATGGTTAGTTCCATGCATTTATGTACATGTTCATATAGTGCATTGGTGTATGATTTGGCAATCATGCATCTATTTTCCATTGACATGGGTGCCGTGAAGTTATCCACCTCTATTTTTAGGAGCCAAAAGTCAGCTTTGGAGAAGTTTTTCATGGTGGTTACCTTTGCAGGGGGTGTGGGTGAGATGTCTATTTCCATGGTGATTAGTTTGTGGTTGGATCTAACCAGGGAGGAATTGACTGTTGGTGTAGAGCAACGGTTGCCCATGTTAGTAATGTTGCTTCCTCTAGTGGGGGTAAGAATGAGCTGGTCCAGGGCATTGGAATCAATGAATTCCAGGAAGCATTGGGCCAGTGTATTGGTGCATGAGTAGTTTTCTCAGTTGCTGGAGGGGTAGTTGAAGTCACCTAGTATGAGAGTGTTGGGTTGGACCCTAATAGTTTCCAGAGTGCTTAGGAACATGGAGTGAGAGACTTGGGACATGGTTGGGGACTTATAGCAGGCTACGACCTGAATCGCCATCTTACCCAATGTTAGTTGCACCTACAGTATCTCAGATGCATTATGCTGGGCTACTAGTCTGGAGGTGTGCATATCCTTTATGAATATGGAGACACCACCGCCCTTGGAGCTTCGGTCCATGTTCTGGGGCCAAAAGGTGTGGAATGAGTTACAGCTTGGTAGTGCAGGGGTGCTTTCTGCTGCTTTAAACCAGGTCTCTGTCAGCACAAATGTCGATGTTCTCCATTTTGAGGAGTGCTTTGAGCAAGTGCATCTTAAGATTTAGACTTCTAGCGCTGAGCAGCATGCCCCTCAGATTGCATTTATTTATAGCTGTTACGGTGGTAATTTGGTCTTTGGAACATCGCCTAAAAAAGCACTATAGGGGTTTCAAGAGCCTTAGCCACTATCTGGAAACCCAGGGGTGACAGATGCAGGCCATCTCTGGCAAAGCATCAAGGTCTGTCAATCATGTCATCCCAAGCAGACAGTTACTGGATCCCCTTAGAATGACACCAGAAACTTAGCCAATTGTTGAAGTCAATCATTTTCTGCTTGTATTGCAGTATCATTCCGGGTAATGGTAGGATGCTGCTCAGGGCCAGGGTCATACCTGCCTGGGCCACATAATCTGAAAGCTCCTCCATGACTCTTTTCATGTAGTTCAGGGAGGTGTGTCTCAGGTCATTGACACCCACATGGACAGTGGCAGAGTCATATTTGTACTTATTGTGGAGTGACCTGAGTGCATGTGTCAGATTCTGGCACCTGATAGACAGCTGACTGTTACCTTCTCTTTATTCAACCTAGTTAGTGGGACATCAGTGTGCCTCACTATCAAGTCACCTATGATTAATGTATTGGGCAAGCTGTTTTGCCTTAGGGGCTTAGGTTGAGGGGCACACTGTGTAGGTGAGCTATGTGTCTTGTCGTTTGTGCTGTGTTGTGTTGGTAAAGTGCGTTTCTGCCTTGGAGGTCTCTGCTGTTTGGGTAGATTTCTATTGAGAGCCTCCATGCAGGTGGGTGTGTGCTTTGTGTTTTTTATGTGAGAGCTGTGATGGTGGGTGTTCTGGAGGGCTATGTGCTGCATGTGGTGTGGTACAGGTGTTGATCTTCTCCTCTTGGCCAGCTATTCTGGTCTTGGCTTGAGAGTGCATGGCTTCCAATTTGGATATATAAGTGCATCTCTCACAAGTCTGAGTGTTGAGAGGTAAGAGGAGAGGGTTGTCTGTGTACATGAGGCAGTTGCTACACTGCCTTAGAATGCCCAAGTTCACCATGTTAATAAGAGAAAGCACAGGGAACTGATCTTTAGACATGCCAGGAGGGATGGTCATTATTACTAAATACTGGAGTACTTAGTAATTGGATGTGGATTTATACAATTATTTGAAGGTTTCCAAACCTATAATTCGTAAAGTACACAAAGACCTGCTGAATCCCCCTTCTGCCCTATAGTATCTGCCCACGGGTCAGAAACTTATCCAGTGGCTGTCTTGATTGACAAATGGCTTAAACTTCCCATTTACTGAAATATGCATGGGATTTCTTTAGGTCATCTTAAGCACAAGTTGTGGAACAGGAACTTATGGTTATTGACAATTGACACAGTGGATTTATTTTCATCCATCACCCATGA
>NC_056741.1:1855694869-1855712683 GCF_019279795.1 Protopterus annectens
CATCTGCAAACTTTGTTAGCCAGAGTCTGTTAGTGTTGGCCTGTACTTCAGAGAAGTAGATGCCAAACAAGAGTACTGAATCCTGAGGTACTCCTCTTGTCACTTGTCTGGAGCTGGATTAGGAGTTGGCTACTTTTACAGTGTGGGTTCTGTCAGTAAGCCAGTTGGCAACCAATCGAGTGACGTAGGGATTAATGCCCAGCTTAGTAAGTTTATCTATGATTCCAGAGTGGGGGATAGTGTCAAAGGCCTTGCCAAGGTCCATATAGGCTGTGTGGACCACCCTTACCCTTGTCTATGGCTCTGGAGACTGATTCGAAGAAATCAATCAGGTTCAGGAGACAAGATCGGCCCTTCATGATCCCAAACTGAGTGGGGTCTAGTGTTTGAAAGTTGCCAATGTCTTTGTTTATAAGTTCCATGATAATACATTCCATGGCCTTGCAGATCAGGCTCATCAGACTGATGGGGAGGTAGTTCCCGTGATCCAAGGTGGATCCCCCATTGTGGAGTGAGATAACTGTAGCTGTGCGCCCACTCAGTGGGCACAAAGTATGAGGTGAGGCTATGATTAAACATAACACTTAGGTGAGGTGCCAGTTGACTTTGTAGTTCATGTAGTACACAGCCTGGGATGTTGTCTGGTCCCATGGATGCTGTATTCTTAGCTTTGGAGAGTGCATTTTTTACCTTTGTGACTGTTATTACCAGAATTTGGCAATCTTTCGGTATTGAGACGGGCCCTTTAGGGGGTGGGGGGGGTGAAGTTTGCACTGAATCAATCTGCCAGGATATTGGCAATATCCTTGGGATCAGTATATTTATTGCCATTCTGTTGTAGCTCAGAGTAGATCTGAGCATTGCCATTTAGATTCTTGACATAGCTATAGAATGCCTTATGGCTGTCTTTGGAATCTTTGGCAATTTTATTTTTGTAACTAGCTTTGGAGGATTTTATGAGGGATCTCAGCTTTTTACTGAGGCTGGTAAGGGAGTTTTTTGCATCCTGGGATTTTCATCTTTTCTGCAACAGTTTCTTCCTTTTGTTGTAAAGTTTGTTTATGGCAAGGGACCACCAGATTGGCTTCCTTTTTTTGTAGGAGAGGATCTTGGTTTTATTGGGGATGGCACGACTCACGCATGAGTGGATGTGCTCGTACAGTGCCTTAGTGTAGGATTCAGCAGTCAAACTTTCAGTTCCCGTTTGCATGGGTGTCAAGAAGTTTGAACTTGGCTTTGGAGACATTTTTATGGAGGTTTCCTTACTGGGGGTGGGGGGTGGGGGTGGGATGTGGATGTCAAGGGTGATTAGCTTATGCTCAGACCTGACCAACGAGGGGGTGACCATAGGTGTGGAGCATTGATTTCCCATGTTGGTAATGACCAGGTCCAGGATATTGGAGGCCCTAGTGGGACTAAAGATTAGTTGATCCAGGGCATTGGAATTTATGAATTCCAAGAACCGTTGGGCATAGGTGTTGGTACATGAGTAGTTTTTCCAGTTAATGGCAAGGTAGTTGAAATCACCCAGTATTAGGGTGTTTGGTTGTATCTTAATATTTTCCAGTCTGTTTAGAAAGGTGTAGTGAGAATCTTGTGGCATGGTGGGGGATCTGTAGCAAGCTACAATTTGGATTGCAGTCTTACAGGTGAAACACACACTAGTCCACAAGGGACTTTAAATAACACATAAGAAAAAAATAATAATAAAACTGGACCACCAAGGTAGATCGCTTCACTTTAATATTGTACAGGTGTACCAAATAACTAAGCATTTTCACCAGAAACAAAATCTGGCTTCTTCAGAGTCATCTGGTTCAACAAAGCACACAGTTTAAATAGCAGTTCATATTACCAACACCAATCAACTGTAGTCAATTTCATGACATCATCCTGGTGTCGTAACCATATAAAAAAACACCAATACCAACAAAAAAATATATGTAATACAGCTTCTTGTCATGTCACATAAACACAATAAAATTGTATGTAAAAAAACAATAAAATAACATGGAGAATACAGGGCAGAAAAAGAGAATTGTAGAATGTAATACAGTATACTGTTTACAATACCCTAAACATAGATTAACCTTTAGATCTTATTGGCCCTAAGTTTTAAAATAGGCATTAAGGTAGTGCTGTCATTTAGTCCAGGTGAATTACAGGAATTTAATCTCAGTTGCCATTGCAATTCTTTTACTTCTACCTCAGCATTAATATCCCCCCCTTTCATAATTCCGTATTCTATCTATTACAAAAGATAATTTTTTTTTAATTTACACAGTTTTTACTGTGTAAATACAGTGCGTTGTGCTCATTGTTGTTTTTAATACATCTCAGGTGTTCAGAGATTCTATCACGCAGCCTGCGAATGGCTTTACCAACGTAAAAACTATTATAGGCTGTGCACATTGCAACATAAACAAGTTTGGTACTATTACAATTACATTTACCTGGACATGAAATAGAAAATTTGTAGTACTTAACACATAAATAGGGCCCATCACTGATAAATCGGCAATACCTACATGTCCCACACATAGTCATTAGTGATTCATTATGTTTTTTCTCACCTGGATTGCTCTCAAGAATGTTTTTTAAATTCTTACCCCTACCATAGACTATTTGTGGTTCTATACCTAACATTTCTTTACTAGCACTATTTAGACAAAATTTCCATCTGTTTCTTAAACTTGAAACAAGTTGGGGGGCTAATGGATTGTAGCTCAATACAAATACATCACCTCGCTTGTTGATGTCTACCTCTTCATGTGTCACTACTACTGTACTTCTTAGTATAGGGGTATACACTTTGTCCCTTTTTCTCAAAATGTCTTTGTTAACATTTAATAGTAACTTAAGCGGGTAGCCGCTTAAGTTACCATTAAATGTTAAAAAAGAAATTTTGAGAAAAAGGGACAAAGTGTATACCCCTAGACTAAGGAACACGGTGGTACAGCGGTAGCATTGTTGCCTCACAGTGAGAGGTTCTCCTGTTCGATTCTCGGCTGGAGTGCCTTCTGTGTGGAGTCTGCATGTCCTCCCAGTAGTCGAGTGGCCTCCGAATGTCATGAGTGAATGGGTGTGCCTTCGCTGAAGTTTGGGTGTTGGGCTGGCAACTCGGCACCATAAAAAAATACTGCCAATCATTAGCAGACCGGAGTTCCGCTGTGGCGACCCCTAACCAGGAAAAAGCCAAAAAACACAAACAAGTAACTTAAGCGGGTAGCCCCTATCTAAAAACATGCCAATAAATTTAAACATTTCATCCTTGAAGACCATGTTTTCACTCACTAGCCTTGAAGTTCTCACCATCTGTCCCTTTATTAAACCTTTTCTTTGATGGCAAGGATGGCAACTATCAAAATGTAATATTGAATTTGAATAGGTCTCCTTTCTACAGATGTTACTACACAACCCAAAAGTTGATTTTTTCAAATTGATATCCAGGAAATTTATCTTGTTTTGATGCCAAGTATAGGAAAATCTAAAAAAGTTTGTCGTACCATTCAAATATTCAATAAACTTACCTACTGTAGTGTCATCTCCTCTCCATAGGATGAGTATATCATCCAAAAATCTGTTGTATAAAAGGATATTTTCCTTATACTTAGATGAAAATATAAAGGAATTCTCCAAAGTTAGTAATACTAAATTTGAAAAGACAGGGGCACATCTTGCTCCCATCGCCACACCCGTCATTTGCTGGTATGTTTCCCCTTCAAAACTAAGAAAATTGTTTTTCAGGACCAGTTCCATGAGTTCTACCAATAAGTTTACTTTAGTTTTATCTATCTTTTTACTATTAGGTAAACTTTCATGGAACATGGTCAAACCTTAATCATGGGGGATAACAGTAAACAAATTAATAACGTCCACAGTCAGAAAAACATAATTAGTTTCATTTTTAACTGTTCTCAATCTTTCCAAGCAATGCCAGGAGTCTCTTATAATATGTTCAGCTTCCTCAACTACCACCTTTGACCATGTGTCCACATAAGATGCTAAGGGTTCCATTTTGGAACCACCTGCTGCCACAACTGGCCTAAAAGGGGAGGGGGGTTGTAAATATCTTTGTGGACTTTCTGTATACCAGAAATGATGGATAGTATCGGAAAAAACATAATTAGTTTCATTTTTAACTGTTCTCAATCTTTCCAAGCAATGCCAGGAGTCTCTTATAATATGTTCAGCTTCCTCAACTACCACCTTTGACCATGTGTCCACATAAGATGCTAAGGGTTCCATTTTGGAACCACCTGCTGCCACAAGTGGCCTAAAAGGGGAGGGGGGTTGTAAATATCTTTGTGGACTTTCTGTATACCAGAAATGATGGATAGTATCGGGTGTTTAACTGTCAGATAATTAAATTCCATCTCATCTATCATTCCTTGAAATAGTGCATCCTGCATGTATATATCAATCTTCAAATAGGCCATATTAACCTCATTTTTGGATGCCCTATAATATGTCTCATCATTGTTTAATATATCATCTATCTTTAAGCTATAATCCATAGCAGCCATAACCACCATTCCACCCCCTTTGTCAGGTTTCATAAACCTACAACCCCTACTGGTGGCAAGGTCCCTTAAAAAACTCTTTCATCATGTGTGAGGTTATCACAACATTGCCTATTTTGATTTAGAATCCTTCTAAAGTCACTCTCAACACACTAGCATCGAGTAGCATTACTTTCAGATTTTGCATGCTTGTACCTGTTACAGTGGTGGTTGTGTCCTTTGAACGTTCCCTAAAAAAGGCACTATAGTGGTGGCAAGAGCCTTAGCCAGTAACCTGAATCCCAGGGTTGACAGCTGCAGTCCATCTCTGGCAAAGCATTGTGGTCTGTTGATCATGTCGTCCCAGGTAGACAGATACTGGACCCCCTTTGAATGACACCAGAAGCTTAGCCAATTGTTGAAGTCAATTATTTTGCTCTTATATTGTGGTATAATTCTGGGCGAAGGCAGGATGCTACTCAGGGCTAGGGTCATACCTGTCTGGGCCACATGATCCGAGAGTTCTTCCATGTCTCTTTTCATGTAATCCAGGGAGGTATGTCCCAAGTCATTCACTCCAACATGGACAATGACAGAGTCAGAGACATATTTGTACTTGTTGGGGAGTGACTTGAGTGCATGCGTTATGTGGCGGATCCTGGCACCCGACAGGCAGATGACTGTAATTTTGTCCTTGTTCAGCCAGGTGAGTGGGACATCAGTGTGTCTAACTACAGAGTCACCTATGACTAAAATGCTGGGTATGTTGTCTTGCCTTAGGGGCTGTAGTTGGGTGGCACACTGGTGTTGTGAGCTGTGTGACACTTTGGTTGTGATTGTTGTTTGTTTGCATTTCAGATTCGGAGGTCCTTGTTGCATGGGTAGGTTAATGTTAAGGGCCTCCACATATGTGGGTTTAGTGTTGCTATGTGTGGGTGTTGGTGGTGTGAGTTTAGAATGGCTATGTGTTGCTTGAGCTGTAGTGTGGGTGTTAACTTTCTCCTCTTGACAGTCTAGCACAATCTTGGGTGGAGAGAGCTTTGGTTCCAGTTTGGCTATGTAAGTGCATCTCTTGCAGGTTGTAGTGTTGGGTGGCAGGAGGAGAGGGTTGTCTGTGTACATGAGTCAATTGCTGCATTGCCCCAGTATGCCCAGATTCACCAGGTGGACAGGAGAAATCACCGGAAGCTGACCCTTGGACATGCCTGGTTTGGTGGGGGGTTTTTTGTAATGTACAAGAGCTATTTTCCCTTCCCTTACCTTAGTAAGGTACTTTGCAATTATAGGCTGTTTAGTGCCTATGATTAATTTCTCCTTATTAACAAGGAGAGTTGAATGATTGTATCAGTTTAAGGCTTCCTAGTGCTTTCCAGCAGGTTTTAAAGCAAGTGCTAGTCATAGTGGATGCTTAAAGGTAATGAAAAAATGGTTTATCCTAAACATTGAGGTGTACACTAGAGGAGTTAGATGTGAAAGTAGGTAACTTAAGTTTTACCTGGCTAAAAAGTTAAGTTTTAGTGGAGATTCATTATTTTTAAAACAGCAAGATAGATTGAAAGGGGGTGGTTACTTTTGTTTTCTGATACTATGGAATGCAGTAGGATGGCCAATAAATTTAAATAGTTGAATGGGAATGATTTCACAAAATGATAATTTTGTGCTTACTCACACAAGCCAGTAAAAACAGAGAGAATGAGATATATGGTCAAATTAACATAAGGGGAAGGCAACTAAAAAGACAGTGGTGTTTAAGACCACTACAGTAACCAGGTGGGAGGATGGGGAAAAAATTTCTGCCTGACTCACAAGAGACAGAGCTGTGGTCTCTTTTCAAGTTTTAATATGCAGTTAAAAGCAGACCACAAGTAAAACACAAGGTAAATAATGCAAATCACAGTATTCAAAATAGAAAAAGGCAATAAAGTAATACAACAAATAAAAAGCAAACTAACCTTTCCCTCACAGCAAAGTGTAGCAGAGTCTGGGTGAGCGTTTCTGTCCTGGCTGTCCCTGATCCTTCACCTAAAGGACAGTCAGCCCAGAAGAGCTTCCAAACAGTTCCATCTAGGGATCTCCCTGTCTCTTCCAGTACTTCCCCGGAACATCTCACTGAGGAGGTCTCTCATAAGAGAATGTGCAAGAGGAGGCACATAGATTCCCCGCAAGAATACTTCACAGAAGACACCAACTTTGATGGGGGGGGGGGATTCCCTAGATCTCCACTGGAAGATGTTTGATTTGAAGACATCCTAGAGATCCTTCATCAGAAAGGTGGTAGGTCTTCTTAAACTCCTTCCCAGAAGGAATCAGTGTTTTTGGAAGCCTTCAGGTCTGGTCTGTCTGCATCTTGGGTTAACCCCCTGCAGATGAGTTTATAGATCTTGTCTTCCACTGGGTTTGGAAGGAACCAGACTCTGTGGAACCTATCCCAAAATGCCTAGATAAAACTTTAAGTACCCCAGCAGATAAACAACATTGAATGAAAGAGGTTCCTGTAGATGCCATGATTATTGGGGCAGACACCAAAACGGAGCTTACAGAACAGAGTTCCACTGTCCATTCCCTAAAAGGAAGTCTAGGGCTTTAGACAGGTTTGGCAAGTGGGTTTATGAGTCAGTGACTTTCACATTGCAATCACTGAACTACTTGGCACATTTCACCAGATTAGATCATCGTCATCGGCCCCCTTTTTCCCATTTTTTCTACATGAGGTTGGGGTATCGTGTTAACTGTCACCAACTCTCTCGATTCAGTGCTACACTCCTTACTTCTTCAACACTCATGCCTGACTGTTGCAGATCTTCTTTTACACAATCCATCCACATCTTTGTTGAATGTCCTCGCTTCCACTTAACTTCTTCCTGCCTGTCCCAAATCTTCCTCACCAGGTTGTCTTCTGCTTTTCTGCACGTGTCCAAACCACCATAGTCAGTTCCCTGTGATCCTTTCTGCAATTGGAGCTACTTTGGCTTATGCTCTTATGTCCTCATTTCTTCATCTGCCCCATAATGTGCATGATATCACCCTTCACAGGCACTTAATTTCCATCACCTCTAACTTATTTAACTGTTCTGCCTTTACTGCCCAGGTTTCTGTACCATACAGTAGTACTGGCTGCACCACTGTCTTGTACACCTTACTTTTCAGCTAATTTGGAATTCTTCTGTCATAGACTATACCTGACACTCTATGCCAGTTTGCTGCAGCCCCTCTGATTTTAGCTTTGACCTCTTCATTCAGACTTCCCTTCTCCTCAATCACCCCTCCCAGATACTTTAAGCTGTTTACCTGTTCCACTATCTTCCCTTCTATCTCTATTCTCAGCTTTTTCTGATTTTCCCAATTTGCTGCCATTACTACTGTATTATCTGTGCTTAGTTTCATCCCATGTGCCTTCAGTTTTGCATTCCATTTTCCTATCCTTTGCTGAAGTTCCAGCTCAGAGTCTGCCTGTAATGCCACATCGTCTGCATACAGCAACTTTGTTGATCTGTCCCTCCGATCTGTTTGCTAATGTAGTCTATAACTAGTATGAACAGCAGTGGGCTCAGAGCTGAACCCTGGAATACACCCATTCCCACTTGGAACCCCTCTGTGAGGCTGAACACTGTTCGTAGTTGAGTCACTGGGTCCTTGTACATAGCCTGCACTAATTCCACCAGTGTTTCTGGAACTTCAAACCACAGCAGTACTGCCCAGATCAGCTTTCATGGAACCTTGTCATATGCTTTCTCCAAGTCTAGGAATGCCCCAGTTGAACTGTCTCCTCATCTCTAGCTTCTTCTCACTGCATACATCGGGTCAGTTGTACTGCATCCTAATCTGAATCTGAGCTGCTCATCTCTGATCTTACATTCGACTATTTTGCATATCCATTTATCTGTCACCCTCTCCTCTCTTTGGGATAAACTCTTGACTAGGCTTGTAAGGGTCCCAGGGTCATTAGTCTAGTAATCTCCTATGATCCTGTGATGAGTGTGTACCATCAAACTGCACCTTAAAACACCCCCCATCATTAGATGAATGGGCTAACCATAATGTTTAGTGTTGGCTCATTGGTTACTTTTTAGAATTATAATGTGGCCTGCTCCTCCTTTTATGATTGGTTGTTAGTTTCTATGAAACATCTAGCTTGCTGAGTAGTTTGGACCATATATCTAACAGTAGATAAGGAATCTTGCTTTGAATGTGAGGCTACCTATAAAACTGTATCTTCAAACTTGCCTATTTTTTAGATGATCTGATTAGTTTTGATTTTTTGTGTTAATCCATTTAATATTTTTAGAATTGTTCCATGATTTGCATCTTTCCTGTGATTGGATGCTAGTATCTATGAATTAGTAGTTTTAGAGTTTTGTAAGGATCTGAGGAAGTGCCGAGTTTCTGCTTGAAAGCACGTGTCTATTCTTGTTTTACTTAATAAAGTGCACTGTTGGAGTTATTTATTTGCCGTGCATGTGTCCTTCTCATTCTTTGTTGGTTTATACTTGCGTTTTTGCCTGTGAAGACACTTCTTCCACTTCTACAGTTGTGTTCCAATTTGCATAATGAGTTTTCTTTTAGAGGGGATGCAGCCCAGTAGACAAATACTACAAGACGCTGCTGGAGTGTAGTTAATAAATAAACATTAATAGAGACTCATCTTTAATTAATCTAGCAGGTAATGTGTGTAGACAGAGTGGATATTATCCACATAGTGAGGAATTTTCAGGTCTATATCAGAAGAGCGAACGCTTAAAATAGAGAATGCTCTTCTATCGAACCGAAAACTATGAAACCTCAAAATATCGAAAGCACGGATCAGTGAATTTTTTCCCAGGGAAAAAAATTTACCAATCCAAAAAAAAAAAAAAAAGAATGTACAAACAAAATAAAGTGGGGGGGGGTCTGCCTCCACACCCCTCAACTTAAATATATCAACTCCGAGATCGCACCACAGTGGAGAAAACAGCAAAGTCCTGAAAATGGCCCTGAGATTTTTTCCCTGGGAAAAAAATCGTTGTTCCGTGCCTTCAACATTTTGAGATTTTGTAGTCTTTGGTTCGATAGAAGAGCGATTGCTATTTTAAGCATTTGCTCTTCTGATAGGACCCCAAGTTTTCAGAAAAAGATGAAACATGCAGTTTGTTAAAATATAATCAAAAACCTTTTTAAGGGGTTAATAGGAAATCCAGGATTAACTTGAAGGAAAAAGAGAGACACATAATAAAATGATGAAAGCAAGACAGCACCCAAAACAGAAAAATACTTTTAAAAAATGGCTTATGTCACAAAAAAAAAAAAATTGAACCTCATAGAAAATGACACCATCTCTGAGAGGTTTGCAAACTGGCAAAAAGAAAAACAGCAAAAGGTAGAACTGGAGGGTTGCAGAATCAATTCCAGTACACATACAGCCTCTGTCCACAAACTTCTTCTCTGACATGAATACAGATTAGTCTGTGTGTTTATGTAAGATATGCCAGTCATCAAATTAGGTACTATTATAAACAGAAAAATATTCAGCCACTCAGCTGTGAAATTTTACAGACTGCTGTCACTTCTCTTAACTTATGTGCAGAGACTACTAAGCTAAATTTGAATGTTAAACAGTATGCAATTCATTCTGTAAACATGAGTTTAAACAGTGGCTCATACCTTATACTCTATATGATCAAACATATTAGTGAGTAAGGAAAAATATGAAGATCTCCACATTTACATGGATTAGTCCCTTTCATTCATTTATTCATTCATTCAGAATTTATTGATGTACTATATGCAGGTATAGTTACAAAATTACAGGAAGCATACTTTGACACATTAAGTCGAGGAAACTAAAGATTATTTTAAATTAGGGCACTAATTAAAAAAAGATTTACATTAGGTACACTGTGTGGGCTCTGATGGCAATGAAATAACTTTCAAAAATAGAACAAGTGCAAACAGTAATATCCAGGAAAGCTGACAAAGTAAAAAATGTAATCTGTGGAAGAAGGCTGGTCAGTTTATGACTATCTTCACTTAGCTATGGGAGGATGAGGGGTAGTTTAATCAATGTATACAAGGGCTCTACTAATGACTTCTTATTGGAATGTTAGCACTAAACAGATATAAATCTGCTACACACAATGGGTAAGTACATTCAGGCTGATTCACAAACACAGTGCACAGTCACATAGACAGGAGATATGGAGTTGGGGTTTATGTTCGGCCATCAAATGGAAAAAGCATCGAAAGGCATATCTTGTCGAAGATGCTGTTCATCTAGCCATTCAAGCATGATCGCATTACGGTAGGGATCAGGAAATTTGCCCTTCTCCCACTGTAGTGTGATTTCGGAGTTGGTATATATAATTAGCACAGCCCACGACTTGAGGAGTTTCATTGAATGTCATTTTTGATGTAATACTGTTCAGTCATTGATCTGTTCAATGGCTGAACATAGATCCTGGAGTTAGATGATGCATGCACAGCTTATGTACTATGTGTACAGAATGTAGATAACAGGCCAGGGCATTTTGTGACAGTATGCATTTGTTAGTAACATTGTTACCATCCTACTTGTCCATCTTTTTTATAGATAGAAGTTAATATTGCTACAGTAACAGTGCATTGCTCTAAACATGGCATTATTTACTCTCCATCTATTACAAAAATAAACACCTAAATGTAGCTCAAGCCATTAAATTTGTGCTTAAGAACCAAAAGTACAGAAAAATATAAATAAGATTTGCAAACAGAAAACTTTTTAATAAGAAAACAGCATATGCTTTCATATTAGAGATGTTCTGGTTCTAGCTTGGAACCTCAAACATCAGAACACCGAGGAACCAAGGCACCAAAAAACTAATGTCCAAGACACAGAAGGATGAAAAATTGGCTGCAAGTGTTTTTTGCAAGTGGGCAAGCTCCCCCGCATCCCACCCCCAAATGTAAATATACTGACTCAACAGTGCCAGCAACTCAAAGAAGAAAGAAGTCTCCCAAAACAAAGGAATCATTACTGGTGCGCTCTTAGAAATCATACTGCCTGTGATTATCTATGGAAAATAGTAACTGGTGTTAGTTTCCTTGTCATCTTGTACAAGGCATTTTTTTGTGGCTGTTTCCCTTTAATGTCTGTCAACTATCAGCCATCTCTATTAGCTAAATTTACCCATTTGTTTCCTATCAACTGAGGGACCATTATTTAAAATGCCATTGGTTATTTCACAATTTCTTATTTTTGCCAGACTCTAACTTGCACATAGAAGTTTAGCTAGAATGGGGTGAGGGGACAATCAAATTTATTTATTTTATTTTATTTATTTTTATTTTATTTTACATTTGTTGACTGGGAAAGTCCAACTGGACACGTCCATTTTCAGCGGAGGCCTGGGGAGGAAAGCTCCAGTTACATAAGAGGTGCATTAATATATATGAACAAGTTAATAAAGATGGTGGAATACACATACAAAAAACAGGTTTACAATCATAGGTAAATATGGCCAGTTAGCAAGGCTCATAGTAAGATAGTTGTCAGATAGTAAACCCATCTTACAGTATAACACATTCAACAAATGCAGTATATTGTAGCCTTATACAGCTAGGATATAACACTACTTAGAAGGTTTGTATATAGTTTTATAATGTTGTCTTAACTTATAAAATCAGACAGTTAAATGTGAGAAACTATATTTGAGATTATCCATGAGTTTAGATATTTCATACATATAAAAGCAGATAGTAACATGTAAGAAGCTAGACTTAAAATTGTCAATGAATGTAGATATTTCTAGTAATTTAGCCTTTACCCAGGGGTAAGACAAGAGCATAGCCAGTTGTTTTTGAGGTGGGTTTCTAGTAGTTTTTTGAATTGTGTTGTGAAGTAATTTGATGTTATTTGGGCAGGTAGGGAGTTCCAGAGTTTGGAAACATAGCAGCTAAAGTGAGATTTACCTTCCTCATTGTTATGTTTTGTAACTTCAAGAAGGTTAAGGGTGCTTGATCTCAAGGTTCTTGCTGTGGTGTGAGGATGTATTAGGTTTTGGAGGGCTGGGATTTTACCTGAGTGATGGTATAACGTATGTGCTAGTGACAATTGATTGAGTTGAAGTAGTTGAGGGAACTCCAACCAGTTCAGTTTCTTGAGAGATACACAGTGGTGTGTTCTATATGCTGATTCAGTTGCAAATTTAGCTATCTTATTATAACAGGTTTCTAGTTTGTGTAGTTCTGTTTAATGGAGGCTGGTAAATACTGGGGATGCATATAGGAGGGTGGATAGTAGATGCGTCCTGGCTATTGTGATTTTTTTATCACTTGGAGAGAAATTGCTTGATACCATAAAGTAGCCCCAGTTTTTTTGTGAACTTTTTTACAGTTTGAGCAATATGCAAGTTGAATCTTAAGTGATTGTCTATTTCCACACCTAAACGTTTGGTGTGGGTAGTTGGGGTAATAACAGTTTTGTTATTAGAGATGATAGTGAAGTTGTCTGATTTGGGGAAGGCTCTATAAGAGGTGAAGAGGAGTAATTTGGTTTTAGCTGGGTTAAGAATAAGATGGTGGTTGCTAAGCCAGGTTTCAGCTTGTGAGAAGCATTCTTGTGTTTGGGAGTGGAGGTGTTCAAGTGCTGGGGTTGCATATATGATTGTGGTGTCATCTGCATATTGAATTATTGTGGCTTTTGGCATGGAGGATGAGAATTGATTGGTGAATGGAGTGAAGAGTAATGGACCTAGGATTGAGCCTTGTGGGAGTCCTAGGGATACTGGTAGTAGAGAGGATATTTGGTTCTTCCATTTTACAGCCTGTTGGTGACCTGATAGATAGTTCTCAAACCATCATAAAAAACAACTGGATAATCACGGCTGAATTTACTCCACTTTAATAAAAACAATACTTCGAAAACATATAGGACAAGCTCTTTCACATAAAACAAATGCTTCCTCAGATCCTCACATTTAACAAAAACAGTACATACTATATTTATAATGCAAACTGACCAATCATAATAATGAAAATTGGAGCCAAAATGACATCACCATTAGTAGAAGGATAATACATCTCAAATCATTTGTGCTTGTGATTCTTTAACTTCCGCCCCTTAAGGGCGAGTTTAATACTAACACAATTATTAAGGCCAGGAAATCTGTGTGCTTGCATCCTTAAGATCCATTTTAACTCATTCTGTTCCAAATAGTTATTCACATCACATCCTCTCAGAGTTTTATGTATACACTGTAACACCCTAAATGTAAATTGGTGTTTAGGAAACTCTAGTTGATGTTTAGCTAATGCATTTTTAGTGTCTCCCTTCCTTATATCCAAGAGGTGTTTAAGTATTCTATCTCTTAGTTTTTGAATAGTTTTTCCCATGTAAAAACATGGGCAAGAGTTACATGTAGCCAAATATACCAAATGCATAGTAGTGCAATCAGCATAAAATCTGGGTTGAAAATCAAAATCCAAGGTGGGATGTTCAAATACCTGTTCCTTGCTCAACACTTTACATACAGAACAGTGCCTATAAGGATATGTACCTAGCCTTTGATCTTTGTTCTTCATTACTTTCTTATCATTGCATAATAGTTGTTTTAAATTCTGACTATTTCTATATGAAAAAACTGGTGTCATTCTAAACAAAATTAACAATTTTGTTATCCAGTGTTAAAAGATGCCAAATGTTTCTGTATTATATCTCTTACAGTCTTATTGTTGCTAGTATAGTTGGTCACAAAGGAAGTGGGGCATCTACCTTTATTATTCATAACATTTCTTCTAGGCATATAGGTTCTATATGTCATATCATTGACATTATTTGTTACCATTCCCTGCTGATCATTATTAAGGCATTCTACATCGGGCCCATGGATAGTAGGTCCAAAGGCATTATCTTGACTCCCCAGTGTCATTAGATGTATCGCTCTAACTGTAGCACTATCATACCCTTTATCAATAAATATCCTCTACAGGGCATCTAACTCTGTTTCAAGGTCAGTTTTGTTATTACAAATTCTTTTTACCCCCAGAAATTGACTCTTAATTATACTAGAAAATACATGTCCTGGATGCATGCTGTCTCTAGATAGGAGACAATTTCTCCAACAAGGTTTCCTATATAGAGTCATATTGATTCCACTGGCACCATTCTTCAAGAGAGTAACATGTAGAAATTCCTCTTGTTCATCAGAGTGTGTGACTGTAAACTTCAAAAAGTTTGTAGTGGATTCTAGATATTCAACAAATAATGAAAGAGATGTATCATCCCCCTGCCAAAGTATAAAGATGTCATCCACAAAACGCCAGTAAAATTTGATGCCTCTACTCAAAGCACTATCGTACAAATGGTTACATTCCCAAAAATACATAACCAAATTTGTGTACGATTTGGCACATGGGGTGCCCATAGTGGCACCCCATTTCTGAAGGAATAGTTGTTCTTCAAACATGAACACATTATTACGCAAAATTAAATATAATAATGGGCAAACTAAGCCAATATTACAATGTGATTCATGTTCATCTTTACCAAGTATATATCTGATCGCCTCCACTCCATAACCATTGGGTATGGAGGTGAAAATGTTTTTAACATCCATTGTAACCATTAATAAGGAGGTAACATCATTCATATCAGTAAATTCTGATAAATAATGTAAAAAATGTGTTGTATCTTTCAGGATGGTGCCAGTGGAGAATACTACAGGACTTAATTGACCCTCCACATAGATTGAAAGGGGTTCAGTTACCCAGCCCCCTCCAACTACTATAGGTCTCATTGGTGGAGTGGTTAATGACTTATGTATCTTCGGCTGTCCCTTAATAACAGGTATCTTAGGAGACAGTACATGAAAAAACTGATAAAGCTCTTCATTAATCTCTCTGCTCATAAGTAGATCATACAGACATTCTCCCACATAGTTAACAATCCTTCTATATTGTGGTCAATCTATCAAGCAATAAGTTTCAACATTATTCAATAAATCAGACATTGCATGCAAATAGTCCTTAGTATTCATTACAACAATCGCACCACCTTTATCAGATGGTCTAATGGTCTACAATATAAATATAGTATGTACTGTTATTATTAAATGTGAGGATCTCAAGAAGCATTTGTTTTATGCAAAAGCACTTGTCCTATATGTTTTCGAAGTATTGTTTTTATTAAAGTGGAGTAAATTCAGCTGTGGTTATCCAGCTGTTTTTTTATGAAGATTTACTTTTTCTATCTGCATATTCAGTCTGCACTGGTGAATTTTTCTTTAGTTCTCAAACCATGTGAAGGAGGAGAAACTGAGTTTTAGGGTAGATAGAGTATGGAGAAGTTTGTTATGATCAACCATACTGAATGCTTTAGATAAATCTAAGCATATGGCAGAGACTAGTTGGCCATTATTTCTATACCGATTAATGCTGTTAGTGAATGCTATTAATGTGGTGGTGGTGCTATTAAAGAGTCTAAAGCCATGTTGGTTTTTGGATAGCAACTTGTTTTTTTGAAGATAGTCCATGAGTTGTGTGTGTATGGCCCTTTCTAAGATTTTTGATAAGGGTGATAAAATAGCAATAGGATGGTAGTTATCAAATTCAAAGGAGTTATGTCCTTTGTGTAATGATATAATATAGGAAGTTTTCCATATGTGTGGTACTTTGCACTCGGAGATGGACCTATTGATGAGGATTGCAACAGGTTAGGCTATAGCTGGTGCAGCTATTTAGAGGCATTCTGAGGGTAGGTTATCGGCAGCCAGAGTGGTGGGTTTGAGTTTTTGAGAAGTTTTTGAATAGTTTTGGTTGATACTGGCTAAAAGGTAAAGTGGGATTTATTAGTTTGTTGTTCTAGTGGCTCTGTTGCAGTTGGTGTGTTTGTTAAGGAGGGGGGCATGGTATTCAGTTGGTTATTTGCTAGGGCTTGTATTGTCTCAGTAAAATATTTATTAAACTGGGTGGGGGTGTTATCATGTTTATTCTCAGTTGTAGGTGAGGGGTTGTTGTTTTTCCAGGTTGCAATACAGAGTTGATTGCAGCCCAGAACTTCTTAGGGTTTTTTGCATGTTTTGCTTGTAGATTTTGGTAATGGCTGATTTTGTCTATGTTGTTGTATTTCTTGGCTTTATTCCTTAATTCTAAGTATTTTTGTTTGTCTAGTTGGGTTTTGTTTTTGTGAAGTTGGTTCCATGTTTTGTCCCTTTCTAAGAGAATAGTTTTGGTGGGTTTAGTAAACCAGGGTGCATATTTAGCTTTTATTCTTGTGGTTCTAGAGGGGGCATGGTGGTTAAGATTTTTTATGAAGGTTATATTAAAGTACATTACTGCCTCTTCTAGGGGTAATTGTTTTAGAGGGGTCCAGTTGCAACATCTTAGGTCATTTATTTATTTATTTATTTATTTCCAGTTTGATAACCGGGGAAGTCCACTGGGCCCGAAAGCCCGTTTTCAGTGGAGGCCTGGGGAGAAAAGCTCCACGATAATACATTACACACAAAAACACAGCAGAAAAGATCTAAACTAATACATACAAAAACACACTCTGTTCTAATAGCATAATACTTTAACAAATTCCAAACAAGAAAGAGGAGCATTGGGCACAAAACATAAGAAAAAGATATATTAGTGAAACTGTGAATGTTAGTAAAGTGGGAAAGGAAAGGAAATTATAGAAAGAGTTTGAATGCAAGAGCAGGGATGCATGGGAGAAACGAATAAGAAGCAAAGAAATTAAAGGAGAGGAGTAAGAACAGGATAGAAAAAGAACAGAATACTAAATGTTCAAATTATGGATGAGTCCAGGAGACCACCTTGAGAAAAAAAAAAGAAAAAAAGTCAAAAGATTTAAGGAGAGAGTAAGCATAGCACTTGAAGAAAAATAAAGGGTTTATTCAGGGAGGAAGGAGGAGATAATGTAGAAGAGAGGGGAGCTAGGGAGAGAGTCAGAAGAAGGGGAACCAGGGGGGTGGAATGGAACTAGGATAAATAGAGATCTAGGTAGGAAGTATACAATTACATTTCCAATTTTGGAAAAGGTGAGAATGAAGAAGAGATTTAAAGTGTTCATAGCTTGTAGTGGCTCTTAGAAGGGAAGGAAGCGAGTTCCATTTTTGCTGTAGTATGGGAAAGTAGGAGTTGGCCAGGGGTTGTTTGGGTTTGTAAACTGAAATAAGATTTTGGTGGCTAGATCTTAGGGGCCTTGGAGGAGTGTATATGGTTAAGGTATTAGATAATGCTGGGCAAGCAGTGGGTTTAAAGATTAATTTGTGTGCAGTAGTAAGTTGGAGGAAATTGAGTTGATTAGGAGTTCTAGCCATTGAAGACTACGGAGGCAGATGCAGTGGTGTGTAGAATG